>NW_024582879.1:317862-331430 GCF_018398535.1 Haplochromis burtoni | reverse complement strand
GTGTGTGTGTGTGTGTGTGTGTGTGTGTGTGTGTGTGTGTGTGTGTGTGTGTGTGTGTGTGTGTGTGTGTGCGTGCGTGCGCATGTGCAGACAGAGAGAATGTAGGGCAGTTAAAAAAAGAAGGTATATCCTTTACACTACCACACCCTGCCTGTTGCATACACTAAGTGTGAAGCGACTGATACCTCCAAAGAAGCCGCTGAGATACTGCTTAAGAGGCAAGACAGCCCTCAGACTGTTATACAAGCAGGTGGTTATGACATTTTCATAACAGGAAACTCACACAGGAACACAGAAAGACGTACACAATGCTGCTGGGAGTGTTTTTAATATAGTTTGACATTTGTGAGGACTGATAAAGAGACCCTTCAAACCAAAAGAGTCTTTACCACCATACCTTGTCTAGACAGAGAGATAGATAAATAGGACCTTTCACTCATTTCATGCACAGTCTTTCTTTTTCTGTCTCCTGGTTTCTCAATGTTTTTTACCCCACACAGGCATGTGTAATTTGCAGTGATTGTAGAGGAATTCCTGTCTCAGCTGGATACACAACAGATACTGGTCCTGATTTGTGCCGCCGTTTGTCATCCTCTGGTTACTCTAACGGTCACTATCTATAGACCACAGTATCTCAGCTGTCTTAGGGCAGGAGACGGAGCATACCCTGGATAGAGCTCCCCTAGGCTACTGCAGCGCATGCATACTTAGACCCACACTGTCAAATAATACAATTTTAAAAAATTGTATATATTTCTTATAATTGGTTCCTTGTTTTACCTTACAAAACAGTTGCAAATCTGGGATAATTTGGTGTTCAGCATCTTACTCAAGGATACTTTAATGAACTAAGGGAGCCACAGAACCACGTTCAATTTGTAGATGATCCTCCTGAGCTACAGCTGCTCCAAGTGTGGAAGTCGGGTTCCTAGCTAGCGCTAACCGAAAAGTACAGTTCCTTGAATGGCCACTTGAGGCTATCTATAAAAGCAACTTGGAGTAGAGGTAATCGTCTACTTTGCGAGAACTGCATGGTTTGAATTTTTATTTACAGCGGTGTGCAAAAGTCTTGATCAACCCCTAATTCCTTAAATTGGAAAGAGGTGAATACATTTATTGAAACAAGTACAAACATGTATAGAAATACAGTATATAAGGAAAAAATAGAGTTTGGACAATTCTAACAAGGTGATATAACACAGTCTGAGCTTTTTGTGCTTTCTTTAAATAGTCTTCAGGAATAGCGGTCCAAGCTTCTTGAAGAACATTCCAAAGCTCTTCCTTGGTTGTTGGCTGCCTTTTGTTCCATGACAGAGCTTCCACCATGTTTTATAGATCGCTGTAGACACTCTGTATAACATCTGTTACCACTGATTTTCCATCCAGTTCTTGTGTAATTTGGCATACTCACTGTTTCCCATCCTTGAGAATAGCTTTTTCGCAGCCACATTTTCACTGGGACTGTTTTCAGATGAGGCTCCAGCAAACAGTAGCTGAATCAACAGAAGGGCCAGACCCACTCTTTCTTTTGTTCTCCACTTGTCCAGTTTCCTCAAGCTTTTTTAAGGACACACTGCACACCATGACAGCGACAGGATTTTCTGCCAATAGCTACTTGTAGATTTTGTAGATTCAACTAAAGAAAACAAATGATAGTATAAAAAAATCTTTGCTAAGTTGTCTTTTATGTGCAGTTAGAACATTTGTTCATGCCATGAGTTAGGTGCCTTTTTATGTTCCAATGAGTCATAGGTAGGTGTTAAATGGCTTAGCAAACTAATTAATAAATAAATGTTTTTCCAGTACAAGGGCTCCACATATGTGGACCCCTAGGACCTGGCGTCCACATATGTGGACATCACATTTTAAGTTGTCTATACCACAGTACAGTACAAGATTATAAGAAAGTCTGGCTACTTAAAAGTAAATGTTGAAGAATTGAGGGATAATTCCAAGACTTTGTCCACGTGTACTTTTTGATCAACAGTTGTGATTCTTTCAAATTGTAATATGCTTCTAAAATGTTTGAAGACATTTCACAGTAACTTTTACTCATTAAGGTAAAGAGTACTTCATAAAGAATAGGAGATGAATAATCTGAGTACTTGGATGTGCAGAACTGGAAACTTAAGTCTAAAACTTTTTAATCTTGCTTTTGTACCTGTCGAATGAAAACAGTGCAATGGCATTGAAGTGAAGTAGGAGAACAGCCTGGTGCAACAACTGTGTACAAACACTCATATACCGCTCTATGAAAAAGAAAATCAATTCTTCCACACATCCACGTCCATACATACATACAAAGGTGCTGATGGATGGAGCCTATCCCCGCTGTCATAAGGTAAAATGCAGGGTGGCTAGTTTACTGCAGAAGTAACAAAAACCACCAAGTTATACAGTTACACTGGTTTTATTCACATGTTCATGGCTATATTTGGAAAAATAACATATACAGTATGAATTGAAGTCATCTGAATCAGGGTTTTATAACTGTAATTTGCACAGATTATAAGACCCTCCGTGTTGAATTAGTAATTTAAAGCTACATCAAAAAAGTGAATTTTTACTTGCCCTCGAAGACTGTAAAACAAACCTTTGCTCTGTTACATGGCGACAGTTTGAATTTGGTGTCAGTATGTGTGTGTGTTTTTGCATGTGTATGTGTGTGTTTGAAGACAAGTGTAAACTGTGTATAACCCAGACACTGCAGTGTTGACCGCAGCCTGTGATGCTGTCCAGACCACAAGCAGCTTGCAGACACCACTACAGTGTTTGTGTGTGTGTTTTAGCAAGAGATGAAACACAGCTACAGTAGTAAGTCAGACATGAGACCCCCTAATATTCCATTACGTAGTGCTCTTTTCCGCTACAAGGCTGTAGGCAGCTTACAGTCACATCATACAGCCATGATTAAACATTCACTGCGCAGATTAGATGCCTCCAGGGAAACAGTGATTACATTTACTTTAGATTTAAGGAATTTTGCTCAGTTTTTTTCCAGGAACCAAAAAAAAGAGGTCTAATTTATACATTTACATTGAAAGGCGGAGCTTAGGTAATACAAAGCAGAGACCACCGAGGTCCTATTCAATTCATGTTTATTTTAGCATTCGTCAAATTTTCAGCCTGTATGTTAAAAAAAAGATGGGTTCAGTCAGTTTCTCTTCATGTTATCAGGCTTCAGTAAGGTTAGGTTAGCAGTTCTGTAGAAGTGGTTTCATGAAGCTGGTTACAAACTGGCTCTTTTTACCCCAGGTTTTCTAATCCACCTTTATCCATATGTGCATGTATCACATTACAAACTGAGAAATTAAAAAAGCAAAATTTTGGCATTTTCTTGATATATTTTTATGTAACGCTCATTAAACAAATAATAGGGCAATGAGAGACCTCTAACAATTCCACATCTAGCAAGTGGTAAAATCATCATCATTCCTCCTCCTCTCGGTTTACTTTCAACAACAGCCTGGGTGGGCTGTGAGTGGCTGCACCTGAGAGGTGGGAATGTCAAGGAGTACATTTTATAACCAAAACCACTGAATGAAGAGCAAACTGTGTGTCGTATTATCAGAGGAACATCTGCAGCTGATTCTGCTGGAATTGGAGGTACTAGAACACCGAACACACACCAAGAATAACCATGTTCAAAAAAAAAAAAAAAAAAAAAAAAAAAAAAAAAAAAAAATTATAAAATAATATATATATATATATATATATATATATATATATATATATATATATATATATATATATATATATATTATATTATATATATATATATATATCCAGTTTAAAGACTGTAATGTATAGCTGGTGTGTTAAAGATAAACATCAGCACTGAGAGTGCACTTGAAACGTATTGACGCATTTTACTGGTTTAATTTTTTATGTTCTTTATAGATCTTTATCACTATTTTCCCATCATTATCATCATCTGATAACATTTGTGATTAGAGTAGGCTCCACTTATGGGGATCATTTTGCGCAGAAGAAGAGTCATTTGACATGTGAAATGGCCGTTCTTATGTGAAGCAAAAAGCCCGACCTATCAGCGAAAGTTGATAGCTGCCGTTGTGATACCTTTTATCCCCAACTGGAGTTTTAGGTTTTGCCGAGCCAACTGACGCTACAAAAGCTTGGCTGTGTTGAACTTCCTTTGTGTTATACCCCTCTGCTCTTTTAGTCTGCTCTCAGTCTCTCTCTCTCTCTCTGGATAGCTGCCACTTACTCATGATCCTGCTGGTTTGTTAGGTTATTTTGTCCTCTCCTCCTTATGTAACACCCTACATACACCTACATACACCTACACTCATCCACACACACTGTGCACCACTGAGACTTCACACTTTTACACATATCTACATGTTTAGTTAAATACACTGATTGGGAAAACAATTGCTGGTAACACAATGCTCACCATTTCTATTAAGTTTCATAAAAACTGGCAGATAAACAAACAAACAAATCAACCAACATAAAAAAAAAACTCTGCCGTTGCTCAGGTTAGGGTTAGAACAAACCAACAGATGGACACACGGAAAAAAGTGAGGAAAAATTGCATCACAATCGTCACATAGTGAATGTTAGTAGTCAGTAATGAGTGCAATTTTTTTGCATGATTAATTATGTGTTACTGAAAATGAGGTCACATTTCAAAAACTATCCACAAATTTTGAAAAAAAAGAAATTCACACTATTTTGTATCAGTAATGAAATAAAATCAAAACTTTTCTTTTTCACTGAAATTTGTTAATTGAGCTCCCAAAGCTTGAACTAGCAGTGTGGCAACACTAATTAGTCTGTGAGTTTTTTTCTCATGGTTGTAATTAGTGGAGTAGGGCACACTGGCAGCTTGAGAAGTTGTGAAGTTAACCAGATGGAAAAAATGTTTTCTTGGATCAAATTACATTCTTTGCAATCTTAGGGAAACATATTAAACTAATTTCAAATATGCTGCATGCTGTATTATCAGCAGACATACTGGCACAAATCCACTTTAGAAAAATGATGAGTAGATGAGGAGCTAATATACACACATATTACTCACTCACTAAAAAACCAAAAGTGTCTAAATGTGGGACATAATACAGATACATTTGGAACAGTATTTAAAAAGTTGAGTTACAGTCAGGACCATAATTTGATGGACAGATTATGAACTTATTGTAGAAAATATTGTAAAATTCCTCCTTAAAAGTCTGCATTTCAGTAACATCTTGACTGTTTGATTTAAAATTGACTGTGTTGGTTTGAAGAAACAAAACTACCAAAACTGTCTTTATCTAAAAAGTCATGGATCTTATAGTGACTGCTGTGCATAACTCACTCTTTGTGTGTGTGTGTGTGTGTGTGTGTGTGTGTGTGTGTGTGTGTGTGTGTGTGTGTTGTGTGTGTGTGTGTGTGTGTGTGTGTGTGTGTGTGTGTGTGTGTGTGGGGGGGGGAGGGAGCGTGGCCACATTAATGGATGGAAAATCTCTTTACACACTCCAACACAAGATCAAACCACCCTAACTCACACTCACACTGACTTGTGCAAATGCATGGAAACACAGTATGTGCTGCTTTCACTCTGTGTTCTTCTCAGACTTTAACTTTCTTTACTGCTGAGCAGTTCAGTACAGACACACACAGACAAACACACACATACGCAGACATGTACTTTCCTTCCCTCTCTGTCTCTTGTTTCTTTTGGAAATCTCTTGGAACAATCCAAGTTTTGCTTTTAAAAAAGGTTATTTTAGCCAAAAGGGCCTCATATTAAAAACTGAGAGATGTTTGGGTTTTTTTCTCTCTTTTGTTAGATAACTCAGCCTGAAGCGTTTAAATAACTGAACATGAAGTTCAAAGACAGATAAAATTAGCAAATGCAGTAGCTGTATGTTTTAACTGTAATAGCAATTAAAATGTCTGGTAATCTCTTTATGTTGGAATATGACCTTCCATATCACAGGTTTCTGTAGCTGTGTTCCAACACTGAAATGAAATATACAAGCAATCGTGGAGGGTCATAATTTAGACATTTGTTGGCTCATCCAGCTGAAAGACCAATGAGCTTATGGCTAGACATCTGTCATCCGTCTGTTCACTGCATTTTCACAAGATGTGCTTCTCCTCCTGCCGTATTGGGCAGAATGTAGTCAAACTTACACATATGATCAACTAAACCAGACCTTCCCAAAGTGTGGGGCCCGCCCCCTAGGGGGGGCGCAGAGCCATTGCAGGGGGGACGTAGTATGAAAAGGGAAAAAACCAAACAAAAATAAACAACAGTTGGACACTGCTAGCACGAGGCTCCCACACAGACGCAAAGCGGGAGGTGAAGCATCGCTGAATATGTTTCCAAACCAACTTCCTTCCAACCCAAAGACTAGAAAATATGGTGAAGCATATCTTCTCTTTGGTTTCACCTGCACAAGTGCCGAGGTAGGTCTCCCCTGCAGAATTGGTTTCCCCTGCGTCGGGAGCACGAGCTGGGCTCTCCAAATGACAGACAAACAGTATCCCACATTCTTGATTTTTAGTTCACAAACACTTGTTGTAATGACTAAATACTCCTGACATTATGGAGATGTTAGCTCTTTATACAGCAAAGTTACAGCGGGATACAAATAATATCAGGCTGATCCTGCCACGATTTGTTCCCCCTGTCTAAATCACGGACAAACAGTATCCCACAGCTGTTTATGTTTTTAAACCCATTTTGCACAGAGAGGCATTTTTTGAAAAATGTATTGATAGCACTGTTGAAAATTATTACACAGGAAAAAAAACAACTACATGTAAAATAATCACACCGTGACGCATCTGCCTTTCTAAATGGAGGGACAGTAACTGCGTGTGTATATGTAAGCGTGTAAAACCTGCAGATAGTCAGATTAACAGTATTTTGTCTCTATCTGCCATTCTGCAATTATCTCAATGTAAACAATAACGTGGCGCACAGCGTGACGTGAAAAAAGGCACATCCCTTTGACATTGCGTGACGAACTCTGTATTCCTCGTCCACACGTAAACGCAAAAAAGGAGATTTAAAAAATCTCAGTTTTCGGTTATTCGAAACGCCATTTACGTGTGGACGAAACAGCTGCGTTTTCAAAAATACCCGTGTAGGTGTGGACGCAGCGTAAAAGAGTTAGTAGTTTATTTTCTCACTACCTGTAATTATTGCAGATTACTTGTATTTGCTTAATTGTTTACTAAATGTTTGAGGTGTGAAATAAACCGCATTGGAGCAAAATATGGGTGTGTGTGGTTGGAGGATGTGTTTGTGCGTGCACGCGCGGGGGAACATTTTTCTTGTAAAACAAAGGGGGGCCTAGCAAAAAAAGTTTGGGAACCACTGAACTTCAATCAAACTGTGCTGAAAGTCAAGGTCGCATTTGTTGTTTTAAAACACACAGTAGTGTGTGATAGGTCACGAGTCACTGATGATGATGCTAGCAAGCTGAAAAAGTGTGGGATGTGGTGAAATTGGATGGTAAAGTGCAACCAGGAGAAACTTAAACTCCAAAATGAGATAAACTTTGTGAAGTTGGCATCAGGCAAGACCAGCACAGTTGTTTAAAGTTACAGTGTTTAAATGATCACCGGTAGATGTCAGCAGATTGCAGTCTGAATTCTGTCTTCTTACACATCGCGATTCAAGTAGCTGCTCTCAGGCGTTCATCAGTAGTGAATGTAGGCTGTCGGTCCGCTGTTTACCTCAGTTGGTGTCCACATCTATTTACTCTGAAAGAGGCTGTAAAAGGTTTGTGAGAAGATATGATGAGTCAGTGAAGCTCACTTCTGTCTGATGACAATCTTACTGAGGTGTTGAGGATATCTTGAACAGTAAGCGCTGCTGTTATGTGACGTTAGTGGAACTTTCTTGTAAGTGGGTCTAACTTTGTTGAACTTTGTTGACCATATTAAATAAATGAGGGAGTGCAATCAAAGCGTTCATCAGAAGGAAAGACTTTTAGGGCACTCGAACCTAACATTAGCTGGCATACTGGTAGCTTATAGCGACTTGTTGTTGCGTAGTTGGCTCGTTGTCAGCTGTCTGGAGACGTGAAGGCAACGTGTCTAATCTGCTGACACTAAATATTTGCAAAAATGTCAGGAATAAGTACGCTTGTTTGTGCATGTTTTTGTCTGTCAGATCAGGAAATGAGGCTTGAGGTGAGGAGAAACAAGATGCCAGAGTTTTTATCTCTGACCTTCATGTTTTCACTTCTTTGTACTCCTCTCAGTTGATAAAATATAGGTGCAGACAAAAATTAAAATTTACAACATTTCTATTAAGTAATCTCAAAAAACTTTAAGAATATCTTGCTTACTATTTACCTCTGTAAACAATATACTCCAACATTAAGAACAACTAAGTTTACTAAGTGAAGAATTTCCCCCCAAACCCATCTGTATTTAAATAAAGCAGTAAATAATGACATCCCCAGTTTGAGATCTGCATAATATTAGGACAGATAAACTTGCATATCTCTAAATCTGTTGCCAGTTTTGCTTAAACCTTTATTGCCTGTGTCACATTGAAGAAATTATGCAAGCAGACTTTGTTTGAATAAAACCAGCTGAATCCCTTGTAGAAAGAAAAATCAGTCATCAAACTTTCAGCGCTTCTTTAATATTCTTTCACGGCTATTTTTCCTTTTCTTTCTTTTTTTTTTGCAGGAGAAGATAAATGATTATATTAAATGTGCGTGGTGCCACCCTCCGGTAATACTGCATTAGTTGTAAGATGGTATAAATGAGATAATTAGGAAATTGAAGCAAACCAGTGTTCATGTGAAATGGCAAAAAGGGGAACGCATTAGAGTGGGTAATGGTAGCTGCAGCAAATGCTCATTAGTGCTACACATAATCCCTTATTGTCCCAGTTAAAACTCCCACAAATACACACTCATGTACGCAGGAGTTAGCAGTCAAATGTCAGTCATTTCTATTATATAGAAGCATGGAGAAAGGCAGCTGCACTTGCTATCATGACAGACAGCTCAGGAAATAGCTAGCAGTCCTGGACACACACGCACAGACGCACACTGTTGGCTGCAGTCTTGTCAATATACAACAGCTGGGCACAGCTTAAATCAGAAACACAAGTGTGAAAGCATGCAGCCACAATAGTCTGTGTGAGTGTTTCTGCAGAACCCCAGCAACAGTGTCTAATGAACTTGCTGGTTACACATTTTGTGATGTTGTATGTACATTTTTACAGAGCTTGTTTATTTGTTTTTATTTTTTTTAAATGCCTTATACGATGGAAACGTTCTTTTTTTCTCATAGTCCATTGCATTAAACATCTAAAGTTTTGACACTGGAAATTTTAATACGTATTTTTTTGGGCTTTTTTGGACTTACATTAGTCAGCTCAGGGAAAATATAGACTACATATGGATTTACTACATAGCTGCTAGTTTCAGGTCATCTTATTATAATATACAAAATCTGACTGTGTTTGTTTCGTTGTCTGCCAACTCCTCTTGCACAATCAGGAGCTGAGCAGCCAAACTTGGTACACAAGTACATCGTAGACTCCCGATGCTTCTTATTGATATCATATATTATGCCATCATCATGTTGACTAGAAACCTCCTAACAAATGGCTAAAATTACCTGTTTTTAGCTGTTCTTTACTCACAATACCTTATAACAGCATCATATCTCAGGCCCATGCTACACTATCAAATAAAACATGAACTTCCTTTTACAGTTAGGAAGGAGGATAAACATGTGCAATGTGCTTACAGTGTGACTCGATTTCACAGTCAGATCCAGCCCTCGCTTGTCTTGTCTTGTACCAAAATGGCAACAGTGAAAAAGCTCAGCTTGAGCCTTCGCAGCAGGATTTCATTAACCAGCAGGTGATGTCACAGTGGCCATGTCCATCTTTTATATACAGTGGGACCGTTTTCCCTAGCTCATGCTGCGTTGCATTCTTTGTAACTGCATGGCCACATGGCATCCCACCAATATGAGGACGAACTAATTCAAGTTGTAGATTGAAAGCAGATAACACCACTGTGTAGCATTGTTAGATTTGCAGCAAGGGGTGTATTTATAGGACGATATTCCCCCGTCTGCAGTGTGCAATTAATAATGCCAAAAGTCCCATAATGTAAAAATCAGTATAAGTGTAGACTTATAATAGCCTAAAAGCTGGGAGATGGGAAAGAAATCAAGGGGAACAACATGCAGGAAAGGGCCTGCGGCAGACACAGACCTGCGACTCTGCAGTAGGCTTTCCTCAACGGTTCCTCAACTCAAACACTGCGCTATAGCAGTGCCTCAGCTATGTCATTTGTTTTAACAATAGTAAATTATGGATGCATATTTATGCACCTTTTCTCACAAGGTGTCTTTCCAGCCCTTTATTTGTATTGTAAGCACAACAGTTTCTCATAACACACTAGAACAGCGCAAAAATCATTTTGCCACTGTGAGTGAACAGCATGTTTTTAATCATACTAAAGCTATTCTTCCAATAAAAACATTCACACCTACTATTTCTCTTAAAACCTGCATGGGATAACTCTCCAGAAAACGATTTTCACCTGCTACTTTTCTAATCTTGCGCCATTGTTGGCATTTCAAGGCTATTCAGCGAAGCTACATTACTATTACAGCTACAGACTACACAATACTTTCCGAAAATTGGGGAGCCAAGACAGTTTGAACTAATGAAGCCTTCAAAAAACATATTCTAAATCAAATTTGTTGCAAGAAACTGGTCTGTCTGCTAGCTACTGCTATGTCTGAGTGATTACATAAACAAAGCGTTCACCTTTTTTTGAATACTTGGATTGAAGCACCCTTTCATGGTGGTGCGACTGATTCTAACTGGCAGCATTTGCTTTTCATCAGAACGTCAGTCGTCTTTCTCATTCCTTTTCTTTCTACTACTCTTCTTTTTTTGTCATCAATATAAAAAAGTTCAAGTAAGTCATGTCATATTTTATGTGTTAACTTAATGCTGTGTCTGTTTTCCTTAACTTAAAGTATTTAAAGTATTTGTGGTCAAACTACACAGGAAACTGTTAATGTGGTAATAATTACTAAGAAGAAGATGAGCATAACAAAAGAAAGAAATAAGTAAACAAAGGGAAGCGTAGGACAGGAGAAGCTTGGGAGAAAGTAGCAAGAGGACAAAATAGAGCAATAAAAGAAAGTAAGAAAAGCAGACAGCTGTTAGGGAAGGAACTGATGGGGAAAAGACACATACTGAAGACATTGCACTGTGTGTTGGTTAGCGTTAATCAGGGTGACCAAGAGCCTCGCGGGCTGCGCTTGATGGGAATTGACATGCAATCAGCTGAAATAATGATTGGGATCTGACACAGGACTGTGGAACTGGGTAGGAGGTGTGTGTGTTTGTGTGTGTGTGGTGAAAGAGAGGAGACTGAACACCAGCCAGGACGAGGCAGCATCCACAAAAACTGTTTTATTCGACTTGTTGTACTCGTTTTATATTCACTGTAGAATCACCGCTCACATTTCAACATCACAGACAATAATTGTTCATGAACCAAAGGTCAAAACTAAAGTGCCCCATCGACATTCCTGTGTTCTAGAAACAAACGTGTATTTCATAAAAACAGCACAATTATTTGAATTATTGAGTGATTTATAATATATTCAGAATAATTTTTTTTCTTTTAAAATGTTATCCTATTTCCACAAATATTTTGGCTTGACAGCAAGTTTGTTACACTTAATTGTATAGCATCCAAAATGTTAGAAATCAAAAACCTATAAACAAATGATTAAAGAGAATATTCATACGAATAATATAAATGTACAAATAATAGGTATCGACTCATTGTTAGACAAGATGTGAAGCATTAATATGCAGATAAAGCAGCAGCTCATGCAGAGACAGGGAGACAGGATAGAAACAGATGCGGTGTGCTGAGCAGTTTATACACATTCATTACACATTTGTGCACAAAAAAATGCAAACACATCTCACTGATACCCCGCCTTCAATCATAAACAAATATGTTACACACATCATACACAAACGTACATGCACATTGGAATGCCCACAATTTCCCCACCAATCAGACATCAAACAGCAGTCTGAGGGTTCCCAGCCAGAGCTTTTGATCTGCTTAAATGGGTGTCATTCCAGTACACATTTCTCCAATCTCCTTCTATCAGCAAACAGCCATTTGTCCCCATCACTGATTATCCATCTTATCTGGAGGCCATCAGCTTGGCTGATTAGGACATTCCCAGAATTCCAGTTCTTCTTGGCTGGTGGAATTTCTGCATTTCTTCTGGTTAAAATGAGGTATCTTACAGCTCCCATTTCACCATAATTCTTTAATTTCATATTTTATCTGTCAGTCTCTTCACCACATCACCATTTAGCACCTACACACAGTCATGGGAAAAACAAAGTTTTCCTAGTATTATGTGCAGTCCTCTGAAAAAAGGAAGTGTACACTTAGTGTTCCCATAGGAATTAAGAGGGTAAGTTGAAACCAAGTGCTGCTAATCAAATGCACTTGATTAGCAATTGTGACCACTTCTTTGAAAGCACAAGTTTTGGCAGCGCGCTAGTGTGGTGAGTTCAGGTGTTTTATCCCAATGCCACGGATTTCCCAGTAAAAGTGTCTTTTTTTGTCATTTTATATTCTAAATAATGTTTCACACTGAAGTTGGACTTTTGTATTAAATGCAGTGACGCTTCCAAAAAAATCTGTAGGAGTTTCCAAACAAATAGAGCACATTTCTTTGTGGGGCCTTGAAATGATTTCTAACCACAAAAAGGAGGGCCCTGCAGAAAATGTTTGGGAGCCACTGCCTTAACATGTGCGTCTGCATGTACACATGCTTTCCACACTCTTCCGCTGCAGTACTTGAGCAAGTTTCAAGCCAACTTGTAAAAATGTCGTATTTTACCTCGTAGTGCCTCTTGCAGTGACCCTGTACAAATCAGAGTCCCGCAGTCAGCACAACCTGCCAGCCTGTATTTTACTAGCAACACAGATATATGGAGCCCAAAGACAGTCAAGTATGCACAGGAAACCGAGGTTTTTACACTTCATCCCTCTTATCTAATACTCATGTCACTAATGGTAGGCAGTATTTCATTCCCTCCCCCTCATTAGTTCTTCCATTTCACTTTCTCTGTGAGAGGTTTAAGATAGCACTCTTGTGTAATAGATAAAAGTTAAAATGTTAGGACTCATTTCACTGGTTTTATTTCTTTTGTTTTCCATAGACTTTCCATTTTAAATGCAAAAAAAAATAAAACAAAGAAAGGAAATACATAACGTCACACGTTATAAATTACCCGTGCACATTAAAAGACTTAAATGCTTCTTTTTTTTAGAGATCCCAAAGGAAAAATGGGAAGAACCCAGTACTGCAGCCAAGAATGATCCAATAGATACACCAGACACTGTTGACTGACGCAATTTCTTTCAAAAATAGCTTAAAAATCTTTACTTGGCAAGTTGCTATTCCATTGTTAATACAGGGAGTGCAGAATTATTAGGCAAATGAGTATTTTGTCCACATCATCCTCTTCATGCATGTTGTCTTACTCCAAGCTGTATAGGCTCGAA
>NW_024582879.1:302513-316549 GCF_018398535.1 Haplochromis burtoni | reverse complement strand
AACATGGTTGTTGTTCAATAATAAAATTATTCCTCAAAAATACAACTTGCCTAATAATTCTGCACTCCCTGTAAAGAACTGCAGGCCTCACTTGTCTCAGTTAAGGTCAGTGTTCACGATTCAACAATGAGAAGGACACTGGGTAAAAGGCGGAAACCATAATACTTATCACTTTAAGTCATCTGTAAAACACACAGATTTCCGCATTGGCATAATAAAATATTAATGCCTGTATTCATATTGAAAGGTTTGCTGACGTTGTCGGGTATTATTTGTGCTTGAAACATTCACATACATTTTTGTGAAATGAGAAATTTATGTTGAGCATTTTTATTTCTGTTCATCAAAATAATACATTTAGAAGTTTCTCCAGTAAAACTAAAGCCTTATGTACAAATGGCTTATGTTCAACTATAAACCTGGGCCTCCAGTACAAAAGGAAACAAGTGTGAAAATGCAAATTGGACCAGGTCTATATCTGCTCTCGCCCTTCCACCACTTACCTTGACTTGAATCTCGGCAAGACTGTGTGACACAATGACAAGATGGATTACTATTACTATTATTGTAATGTGGCCATGTATCACAATGATAATATATGTCAAATCTGTTTGTTTGCCCACAAACTCCCACAAAAACAGGAGTTGAGACACTGAAATTGGCACTGAAAGATTGTTCCCTGAAGATTCTTACCTATGTCAGATATCACAACTTAATCATGTTGCCTAGCAACCACCTACCAATGGGTTAAAATGACCAATTTGTATCATTTATTCACATATAATACCTTATAAAACATCTCATTTTTATTTCATGATGTTTTAGCAAATGTTGCACATTTCTGACATCTCCAAATTGTGAGATTTACAGCATCAGTATTACACTATTACACTGACACATTAGCTTGTAACATAAATTTTATTGTATTTAGAGAATACACCAAAAGTTTAATGTTGTCTACATTATGAACATACTTGCAGCCATGTGATTTCAAGTCATGCAAAATTAGTCCAGGATACAAAATCAGACATTTTTTCCAGCATCTCAATTTATGCATTTTTGTCAGGTGCAAGTTATAGACATATGTAACTAAACCACAGCACATGTAAACAGTGCTAATCAGTGCAGTGGAATGCTTATTTTTTAGAGAATCCATGGTTTACATGGTTCCTTAATGATGCATTTTGTTATATATAAACATAAAAGCACTCTCAGATTTATCTATCTATTTATATAAACAACATCTAACACCACTTTTTTAACTTTTCTCATTGTGGTTACGTTTATGAATTTGCCAGCAGCACAATCAGATCAACCACTACTGTACCATGGGCAGGTACTTGTTTGTTATTTAAGGTGTTGCAATCAAAATAGTGACACATAACATGAGCCTTAAGCTTGAGCAAGTTATGAAACAGCTAATAATCTGTTGGTAAAGTTTAATAAATCTTGCACTAGAAGTTAGAATAAAATAGAAGGCCTTTATTTACCATCGTTCTATAGATTTAATGTATAAAACCCCGACTTTCTGAATCTGCTTTTGAGAGTGTTGAGAGAATTGATACACTACAATGCTCAGCCATGGCACTGACTACTTATCATCATCATGATATCTGTTCTAGCATGTGAAATAAAAGGTGTAGTCATATTAATGAGGATGAAAATGTAATTATCATAGGAGGTGGTTCATAAGAAACCATGCAATGGTGCAGTATCTACCCATCATTTTGCTCTGTTTTTATTTTGGCTCAAGAATTTGTGTGGTGCCTCTAAGAATTTCTAATCAAAAAAAAGAGTAAAAAACCCAGGAATTGAATTTTACTGGCATTAACTGGAGCACATCTCTAGTGAATCACAAGCAGCAGCAAAAGTAGAAAGCAAAATCTCAGAAATTTGAGATATCGCAGTAAACTGTTCAACTCATCAGTAAAATATACCGTAGAAACGACAGGAAAGATGAAGACATTTAGTAGCAAAATGTTCTTTATCTGTTATGATTCTTTTTGTTTAGCCTCCTCATAATGAACCTTACGCTTATATAAATGTGTGACAGCAGACGTCTTTTTAGGTGTTTTCACAAAGGCACATCATCATTCTTGAGCTTTTACATCAACCTTCACAGACACTGAAGACAAAAAAAAGTAAACAGAAACCCATACTCAAAACGCCTAATGTTCAAAACCTGCAGCCTAGACAGCAGAACAGATGGAGCTGTGTGGGCTGATACATGTGTTTGACACACTGGATATGTGCTTGGACCGAGTGTAAAAATGATAGCAAATATGCATGCATAAGCACACTCACTCAACTCAAAAAGCTATAAGCAGCGTGTACATAAAGTACAAAATCTCACACTTGTACTGACATAAGTTGCGCTGAGTCAGCTTCTCCAGTTCGGTTTTCACTATGTCTGTGCTAAGGGAACCAGTCGGCCATCTGTTGACCTAATGAGCTGACTCCACCAAAGCAATTCAACAGCCCAGATTTACTTCTCTAATAATTCCCTTATTCACCGTTCCAAAGTTCCAGAGCAGCAGTGCTTTTGCAAACAATTTTTGGCATGTTTCATGCTTTGATTTTATTTGTTCTGTGTTCTTTTTAATTTGCTCATCATGCAAGTAAACTGTTCAATTATCAGTCAGTCATCTGAGCTGCTAATTTCTAAGCCTTTAAAACCAAACATAGACTCATCTTCTTCATAAAGAGGTTTTGTGAAATACTAAAAGAAATACAGTATTTTGAAGGTGAATACAGATTTAAGACGTAGCTTTCAGTTAACATATGCACTGATGAAAATGTATCTCATGCTTAAGGACCTTAGGTATTAAGCCCCTGAGTTGAACTGAGCCTTGCCAGAGGCTCAAACTTTCTCACTTAGTATAATGACACATTATATAAATAAAATTCTCCAGAAAGTACCTTAAACGTATAAATATTTCAGACTCTAACTTGGCTTTAACATGGCTACACTTCTGTACTTTATACACATTTGTTTACTGTTATAGCTTTGCACTGCTACAGTATTAAAAAAAAACACTTTTAAATGGATTAAGACTGATGGAGAAAAATATACTATTAGATTTTCATTCAGTGCGTTTTTCTTCACATTTCCACATAAGCCTGTTCTACGGACAGGGCAAGACTCAACCCACTCAAACAGGGCATTCTGCCTACTAAATCAAAGGTAAAAATAAATAAATAAATAAATATGAAAAGGCAACAGAAAAATCACAAGAATGATTGCAAATGTCTGATTGGGTGAGCAGCTTACTGCCACCTCCAGAGTTTCCCACTGCAGAGAGAGATGTGGCACAGAGATGCAATAAAAACAAACATAGAAACAAAAGAAGCACATACACAAAAGCATGATCTACTTCAGTTAACTCAAGCAACTTTTTTGATCTGTGTCTAAATTTCACTGTATTTCCATTTTAGCTGTTGTAGCTGTTTTTGTGCTGATTAGCACAAACTGATATGGGTAACTGTTGATTCCTGCAGTGACTTCTATTCTAAAGCCTGTGGGTACTATTTTTAATTTAATTCAGATGGCTTGTCTATTACGCTTATTTTCATCAGGACTCGTATTTTTAAAAATAGACGAGAACATCTGAACAGGGACCAAAGTTGTCTGCTCTGACCTCCTGTCTTTGTCTCATCCAGGTTGCCTAGGGTTTATTTTAGCTGCACCCTCAATCATAGCAAGCTAGACTCAGCCCTGTTTTTCGCTACACAATATCCTGTGATTATAAATACGTAAAATTCAACAAGGCCAGTCTAGCATTAATCTGCTAGCCTCAAAAACAAGAGCTTAGCTACAAGGCTAAATAATTTTTCCTCCTGTAGAGAGTGAAATAAATAAAGTGACGGAAGGAACCTCTCAATAGGTGACACTCATCAAGTTGCTCTTTTTACAGTAGACACCTGATGGATTCGAATGTGAAGGAATTCTATTGAATATTGATAAAAATGTTGCCTCATAGTAAAACTTAATGATCTAAAATGCACTTGAGATGATTCTTTGCTGTTACTGCCTATTGTGTAAGTACAAATGCAACAAAAAAGTGTTTTACAATGCTAAAGAGAAATAAAATGAACTCAGTCAAACTAAACTTTTAGTCATAAAATTTAAATTGCAGTCCTGTCTAAAAAACAAAGGAAGTAAATGTGCTGTTGAAATGAGTTACATAAAATGCCAAGATTCGAAACTGCAAGACAAAAAGCCAGACTTAATTCCTGACAAACCATATTGTGGTCTTGGCTTAACTGAGCTCATTTAAACTGCACAGGCCCTGTACTTGATCAATCATAGTCCTCTTTGGGCTCAGCTAGCTGGGTGTGAGTAATGAGCCTTCATGCACATGCTGCACATAATCAAGTGGCATTAAAGAAAGCTACCCACTGAGCCCGGTGGATTTCCAAATACACAAAGGTGTGATATTTTCTGTCATAACGTGCATAATGCAGCTGGCTAAGCCAAGTGTCCGTCTTTAGAACACAGCAAGAAAGAGGAAAGTGTATCTACTCAATCTATACAGCCAGCAAAGATATTATTGTAAAATAGATAATTCAGAGTCTTTATCTACACAGCAACTGCAGATTTGTGCTTCTAATTTCCTTGCCTCAGAGGTTTGGATAAGCCTGTGTTTATGTGCGCTCTGATTTCTGAGAAATCAAATGATAAAAAGCTTTTGATTCGAAGTCCAAGGGAAATCAAACACAGAAGCTGAACCCCTTCCCTTTCCCACTCTGTCAGTGTAGGGACATCACTCTTGTTTATGAGGCTGTGTGTTCAAGAGAAACAAATAGTTTAAAATAAATAAATATATATATATATGATTTTCAATGCAGGATACAGTTTTGTCACATAAACTTGTCTGCCGTTCTCTCCTTTTTGAACTCTCCTTTGGTCTCTGGTTCACTGTCTGCCTCTGACATCTGCTTCACAGCATTGTGAACGGGAGTTTTGGAGTGGTTTAAATGCTGAAATGGGTGCTGATAGGAATCTCGTGTATTGTGTGTGTGTGTCTCTGTGCGTGTGTGTGTGTGTGTAAGCCAGTATTTTTTATGAACCCCGTTAGCTGTTGGCTTTCTTCAACAATGTGTCAGTCTGTGTCTAGTTAACGAAAACACACATACGCACGCACGCACTGAAAGCTTTCCGAGTATTCTCGCACCAGTCACCCATCTTCAGTGCATCCCACATCATGGAAAATTGGCTTCTGTCCGGCTCTTTCTTGCTCTCTGCGCCCGTCTCTGAAGTCTTTCTGTCTGTCTCTCTTTGCTGCAGTAACATGGCTTCTAGATGTGGCGATGTGGCACGTTAATCCACTGGTAAACCGGTGAAGAGGGATGCTCAGACATACCAAATTTAGATGTAGCAGATCTGAACTGTGCAGTTAGCTTTAATTCCCTTTTGCACAAAGTCAAATCAATACAGAAAGCAAAAACTAAATAACACCTCTACCCGCACGGCTTTGCCAATTCTCTTTCCATAAACAATCATTTTATGCTAATAATAGCTTCCTTCTGTTGTATGACATTGGTGCAGCTCTCTATGTCTAAAGAAATAATATGAATATGATATGATTATTATATAAAAGTCTTATATTAGAAGTATTTCTGTCAAATAAAAAATGAGGTGATAAAAAAAACTGCATATGTGTATAGATGGATGTGTGTGTGTAATATAAAATCTCCTCAGTCAAAGCATCTGCTGTGCCCACTGTGGGAGGTTTATCAAATTTTCTCTGTGAACTGGCACATGCTGAGCAGTTTATCTCCATTGCCTCGTAGGTCTTTATGTCACTGACGTTACTGGCATTAAATGACGCACGCAGATGCAGCTGGAGTGTGTCGTCCCCACAGACTGTATATAAAGATGGACGATGCATCACGATGCAGCCTCCCACTGTACAGAAGTAAAGCCAAAATATCCCGGAAATTAGCAGGGCATTCTTGGACTAGTGGTGTTATTTGCAACCGGAGTCCGTGCTCTTTAGTTCTGTATATAAAGTCTATCATTGTTTGGAGGCTGTTCAGTTCAGCAACATTTAAAGAAGACAAAACAGATCACTGAGAAGTCTTCTAGGGTTTATTTCCTACATATTATTTGAGTCATATTAGAACATGTGACCCTTAAATCTATCAGCTCAGGATTAAAAGTTACATACTTTGTAGATCGATTGAATTGAATATTACACTTCAAGCTTGGTTCATGCCCTTGTATTAGTATGGATAGGCCTTTCTTATACTTCCTGACATGAGATGGTATGTTCCATCCACCTATATATTTGACTTCTGAGATTTAAAGATTGACTATTACATCTTCTTGCGTTTTTCTTTTGGTGGAGAAAGGCTCGATGGAGAAAGCCTTGCAACTCTTTCACAGGCTTGTAGAGCCGTGCAGCGCCATGTCCTTGGCCCGGCTGTGTTTGGTCAGGTAGTTGCTTAGAAATAAAACCGTATGTTTTATCACTGCCATCATCAGGTAAGATACTGCACTCGACTGGATAAACACAGGGATTAACTAATAGACTGCTGGCAAAGAATCACCCTGGCTCCGTCTTTCTTTCTGACTATGCCTCCTTCTTTCCCTCATCTTGCTTTTTCATCTCTTTCTGTCATCTCTTTTGGCTCTTTATCTACCGGTGTGTGTGTGTGTGTGTGTGTGTGTGTGTGTGTGTGTGTGTGTGTGTGTGTGTGTGAGTGAGTGAGTGATATCATTCAGTGACACCTGAGAGGTCCACAGTAGGTCCAGAGAGAAAGTAAGAGATTGGGCAGACAAAAAGACTGAAAAGAAAGAGTTGCTGCCCTTACCTTCATCTCTATCTCCCTGTCTTGTTTCATTTCAGATGTACCGATTAACCAGGACTTTCTTATTTGGATATATAGTATTTATAGCTTGAGCTGTGTCTTCCCATTACAGCCACAACTAGCCCTGCTGCTTATATCCAGGAGAACCTGCTGAACTAACTCCTATATTGTTCAATCATTTTGATTTGTGGGAGTCAGTATTTCCCCTTTAATCCACCACCGAGTTCTCTGCTGCTCTTTTGTTTCTTGTTTCTGTTTCTTTTGTTTTGTTAACTTGACACATTATGAGGAACATCATGTACTTCTCCAAAGTGAGTAGTCTCGTCAGCTCTCTCAGTTTGTCTTTTTCTCTCCATTTCAATCTTTTCCCCTCTGGTTCCACTCCCTTGATTGAAAGGGTATGCATGGCTGGCACAAAAAGAAAGAAGGAAATAGATAATGATACCAGACAGCATTGTGTGGAAAACCTTGACCTCTCACGTACCCAATCTGTCTCTCTCTCTCTCACACACTCACAGACACAGAAACACACCACGCTTTCTCCATCCATGCTCAGATTCTTATTTAATTATAAAAACATCATGCGTGCTCTCTTACTTGGCTGCTCCCCACACTTGTTTAAACCAACCGTATCATGTTAGTATGTGCATACTGCAAGCTTTTACATCTCACAAACATATCTGTGCTTCACACACAGATGCACACATCTTACCATAAGCTGCTTGATGACTTTAAACCTTCTTCCACTTTCCATGTCCAGTCAGAGACAAATTATTATCCACAGAAAAGAGAAAAGTCAAGTGGTCCTCTCTCCAGTGTCAAGACTATATCTGCTTTGTTCGTATCAGTTTATAACTTTTTGCACTGATGATATCAGAAATTTTGTTTACTTTACACATGAATCTGAAAGTGGGAAAGTAATTTCCCACAAATAAATCAGTTGAAATCCTTCTAGTTACCTGTAAAGTTGGAGGTACATATTTGGAAGAAATAACAATTTGCGTAGCTTTAAATTTTGCTATACACACATTTTCAAGAAGGAACAACTTTTAAAAGTCATCAAATTGGAAACTGCTGTGCAGCTACTGTTTGTTTCCTGTTGTAGCCTACTTACCTTGTTTCTATTTTAAGATCTCATGTTTGTAATGAAACCGCCCTGGGAGTCCAGGCTGCAAATCTCCAGGGAACTGATTACTCACATACTCACCTCACTCTCCTGGCTTTTTTGGCATTATTGTCAGCTTGTCAGCTTGTGGAGGAGTGTTAAAGGTGTGTGTGTGTGTGTGTGTGTGTGTGTGTGTGTGTGTGTGTGTGTGTGTGTGTGTGTGTGTGTGTGTACAGTAGTGCAGTTCCTCAGATTGTTCATCAGCAGTAAATAAGTCTGTGTCATATGCACCAAGGGGGGAAAACTATCAAACCTGTAGTCCTCTACTGAGAGTGTCAAGCACCAACTTAACCACATGTTGGTCTGACAATGTGATGCAGAAGTTGGCCAGCATGCAGTGGAGCAACCTAATAAACAAAGTTAGCTAACATTTAACAAACTGGGACATCCACCACAAATGTTCTGAAGAGGAACACTGTGAAATTGAATGGACTCTAAGCATTTGGTGCTAATGTCAGTAAACAGCAACGTTTTTAGCAACAACAACTATATGAACCATATATGAGACGACACACAAATCGCCCGTTAGGTTAATATTGATATTAATTAATATTGCTTTTGTGCCTGAGTTGGATATTGAGCTATGAGGTGATGGAAAACTTGTACTTATGCAAATATCTATCATCACGTCTAATTCTTTAGTTTAAACTGAGCCAGTAACATTAAAGTCTTCATACTAAACACAGAGGCATACTGTTCAATCTTTACAAGAAATGCCATACGATGGAGCAGTTTGCAAATGCTAAAAATATGTCTTTCCAAACACTTACATGAAGATGACTTCAAGCAAGGACAAGTTTCAGCATTGCTAGTCAACTGCCAACATCTATTAAATTCTCAAAGTCAGGATCACAAGTTTTTTAATTTAATTATATAATTTGAGACAAGTAGCTGCTTTAAAACCACTGGATCTGTTTTTCACAATGTGTTGTTAAACATTTGGAGATAAAGTATTTGAATTTCAGGAGCAGGACCACACCTCCAAACACGCTCCTTCCAGTTGTCATCTATATATGTTCCCCCAATTCTACAAGCTGTTCGTTCTCGTTTACGTGCCCCACCCTCCCTGCCCTTTTTAATTCTTTAACTTCTTCACTTCTATTTAATACATGAGGATCGGCCCAGGAGCCACTGCCAGTCAGCTTCAAGGCCTTCCCCAAACATCAGCTCACTTCATGTCCAAGCCTTTATCTTTATCTTAACCTTTATCTACCAATTGCTGTCAAACATAAAATAAGGACGTGGGCCCAGCAAGTGAAACATCTGTTTTATAAGTTATTCGCAATAGTATCAGCATTTTCTCAATAGCCTTAACGAAAACTAAAAATATATTTAATAGAGAGCCTTGCTTGAGATACTTGTACTGAATACATACTTGTTACTGCACACTCAGCTTTCTCAGAATGAGCTACACAGATCTCAGCACTTCTACTTTATTTGTGCAGCTATTTTTAAAAAGTGGCAAATTCACCAAGGAACTGTTATCAACTATATCTCTCATCAGTTCTTCCTTGTTCGTCATGTCTGCCTGCATCCACTGAATAATTTCATCATCAACCGATGTCCGACAAGAGATGCAACAGATGGAAGACACACACTGTTCCTGGATGCTTAAAGCAATGTTGATACTATGCTGATTTCAGATGAGTGATGTAAAATTATGCCACTTTTAAACACAGAAAGCCGAGAGTTCATTAGACTTTTTTCATTATTCATAATCACACGGTTGACTCAGAAACCCGCAGGCATGCCTTCTTCTCATCAGCATGTCTAAACAATAATCATCTGATGACTGAAATTACAGATCCAGTACCTGTCCACCAAATGGTAAAGAGCTGTCTGATGTGATGGGTGATCTTTGCATCTCCTCTCCTCAAAAATGAAAACTGCTGCCATTGTAAATATAGCGTGGAGCGTTCATCGAGAATGCCTCTGCTTGTGTTGTTATAAACATCAAAGAATAATAACGTGTGTTTCCAAAGTTATTCATATAGTCCCCGATTGTAAATTGCAGGAGCTATTCACTCTGATTTTGCCAAAGGCTGTAATCAAGGTCTCTCATTGCTCTATTTTCACACAGTACACTAAACCGTTCACTCATTTTATTTATTCACTAAAAGCCTGGTACTGAAATGTTATTAGAAAGAAAATATACTTGAAACATGAGGATGAAAAATAAAAACATCTTGAAAATATGCAATTGTCTAATACAAAATAGCCTTAGAAATTACATTTGGACACTGAAATTTAGCCAGGCTTCACTTTATTAAGTCAAGAAATTTTGGAGAAAAATTCTTTAACCAATTTCAAATCACATCACAGTATAATTTGTACATGTCATTGCTTCTAAAATTCCATGCTCTTACAAAGAGTACCAATGCAAACATGCAATTAATGTGCTAGTGATGCATTTTTATGTTTCTAAAACGTAGTGTGTGGAATAAGGCCTACATATACACCACTGCATGCAGACTCTAGGTATCTCTGAAGAACTTTTGTAAGTCAATTTTCAGAGTGGCATGTTTAGTGAAGCTATCTGTGTTTCCAAAAGGTGTCAGATTGGCTGAAAGGTCAGCTAAATCGCAAGACAAAGAAGAGCACTACTGCTTACCTCTGAAGTTACAAGCCAACTTCTGCGATATTACCTTCTAAAATGTTCTGAAACCAGTGCACATGATTCAGAAACTCTTTTGTCTTCATATTCATAATTTCCTGCTGAAATTCAGGACTCACCAGCCTAAATAAATAAATAATTTAAAGAAACAAGCAGTCATAGCATTCTAGCAATGAAAAAACATGTTGTGCTGCAACATTAGAGGGAGAATTCTTTAAATAGCCACACTTGAAGGATGTGTTACAAGCTAGGATATATTTTGCTCCATAAAGTAAACATAAATGAGACAGGAGAGGAGTGGTAGAAGTACACATACATAAATGCATCCATCCAATCATTTAAGGGAAGTTGATCTGGTCTCTTCCATAAACAAGAGATCTGGAACATCCCACACTGCTTTTACAGAAAGTGTTTTTGTAGTCTTCAGGAGTACTTCTCCAGGCGTCTTGACGGACAGTCCAAATCTCTTCTTTGAATCTTTGCTGCATCTTGTGCTGTCATCATGATCCCTCACTGCTCTTGGCAGTTCATGACTGATAGTTCTCCACTGTGTGTTCTTCCATCATTATGCTGTTACTGCACTGCCATTATGTTTGGGATCATTGATGATGCTGTTGCCAAGCAGATATTTTCTAAATAGTATTACATGGTGGATCAAAATGTGACGATCCTTTACTGCATTCATAAAAACATAATTTTGTTTACACTGTTGTAGCCAGATCTACTGATCTCCTCCAGGCATATTTATTTGAACCAAAAGTTCACATTTGGGTTCATCATTCTATAAGACATGTAGTTACTCATTTTCAGTTAAGTTTTAATGTAATTGTGGCGTCTTGACAGCCACTGTTATGACCCCTGGTTGGACGGAGGGAGTAACGGGACAGCCACAATAATTTTGAGTCCTTGTGAAAGTGAAGAAAATTATTCAAGATTGTACAAAATGTGGAAAGAGACCATTAGGTTGTGTCTAACAGAAAAGAACCTACATGTGAAAATTACCTAGTCCTCTGTCTCCCACCACAAACCTTTTACAAACAAAAGAATTGCTCAAGAGCAGCACCCCAGGTGTGCCAAATAGTCATCAGCAAGGAGAGAGTGAGAGTCTAACCACAGGTAGGTTTCCTTTATGGGAGAGTCCTCAGTCCTGATTGGTCCTGATACAATGACATAACCTGCCATCTAGTTTCTTAAATGGAATCGGACTGAGTTAGGAATGACCATGATCCTAACAGGAAAAGCACATTTTTTCAAAGATAAGCTGACTGATTGAAGCCAGTCAGCACATCATTTTTAGTGGTCAAATTAGTGGGTTGGCAAACAAAGCCAAACACATTGCCTGGGAGTGTGTTGTCACTGCAGTGAACGAGGTGGAGCAGAGAGATAGAAATGATCCACCGCAAGCTTGGACACTTCCCAAACTGCTAACGCCTAACAAAAATCATTAGGAAAGTCATGTTAAAACCTGACCTGTTTCAGACCAGGTCTAAAGGATTACCTATGCCTGGTTTTTTACTTTTCTTAACAAGTTATCCTGACGATCTGTGGTTACACACACAGACACACCAACAACACACAAACTTCTCTATCACAACTGGATGCTGTTTTTAAATGTGCTCTTCATGCTGTCTGTCTGCATGACAGTAAAGAGCTATTAGACAAGGAGCCAGTATCAGATACAGATGTGTGCTGGAAGTTCGAACCATCAGTCCTCTGCTGCTGTGCAGCCAGGTACACACATGAGCATTCACCTCACTTTTCATATTCCTTGTGGATCCCATGGAAAATAAATCCTGACATCAATTATACAAGGAAGCCAGAAGAGAGAAAATAAAATGCGTCCAGAGAAACAGAAGGCTGAAGGAAGGAGAGATTACAGTTGGAGGATGGGAGGTGAGGAGGGAAACAGTGTGGGAGGGACCAGTAAACAATTTGGTGTATTAAAGAGACAAGTAAGAGCGAGGGTCCCGAAAATGAGAAAGGGAATAAGACTGGAAAAGAAACCTTTAAAAAATCTGTGAGAATGAGACCATAAACACATAAATATCAGAAAGACAGATGGCGTCTTGGAAAAAAACAAAAACAGTTCAGAGTTACTCTGAAGAACGGTAGGCTGGGACTGCTAGTCGGTGCATATGTTGCCTGGAAGCTGCCTTGTGAATTTTAATTTGTATTTGCTCATTAACCAAGTTGCCATATGACTTACAAGAGACTGAGTGGTTTCCTTGTAGTTTGAGTCTATATTGTCATTTGAAACAACGCATTAGAAATTGGAGCTTTTACTCTGAGTACGTTAGAGTTATTCCAGATCCATACCCCACAGTTCCATTCAATCATGACTCAAGCTTTACAGTAACGATCAGAAATCAAATTACAAGGATGTGCAGAAAGTTGGTGTGGCAGGGGAGGATGCTAGGGATAGAGTGAGATGGACGCAGATGATACGCCGTGGCGACCCCTAAAGGGAGCAGCCAAAAGAAGAAGAAGAAGAAAAAGAAGAAATTACAAAATACTTTTTTTCACGACTGGATTCAGTTTTGGATTGACATACAGATTGTGGGATATCAGCTCTGACATACAGATTTTCCAGTGACCCCCCTTTATATTGATATTTTAGCTTTTTATTTGTTTCTGTGTGGGTTTTTTCCTGTGAAATATAAATACTAAGCTCAGTGTCTATATAATCTCTATGAACCAGCGAGCTCTAGATGCTCAGTTTCACACAATTTTTGTATTCTTGGCTCTGCATGATACAAGTGAGAGTAGATATATCTAAGATAGATCACTAACTAAGATAACTAAGATCAATGACTAAGATAAGATCACAACGGAATAGAATTAGAACAGAATAGAATTCAACTTTATTGTCATTGCACACGTCACAAGTACAAGGCAACGAAATGCAGTTTACATCCATCCAGAAAGTGCTTTGAAATGAACTGAAGGGCCATTGTAGACCAGATAAGGATCATTGAAGAAGGAAGAAACAGCTCATTTCAAACAGGAAATCACGCCAACCTGCTCTAGTAGAGTAATAAATATATTAAGCTGGAAATTAATATAATGGCTCCCCTTTAAAGGATAACCCTAGAATAACTAGTCAACAACAGAATGTATTTACAATCTTTTGAGGCCTTATTGTTACTGTGATAACCATTTATTTGCCTTCCCTCCATTCACTAAATTACAGTGCTGTAATAAAATAAAATATGCTGAAGCTGTAAACATTGTTTCATCAGAAACTAATAAGGCTCTTAACAGTTTAAATCGAGATTGTAGCCTGGTGGGGGGAAAATAATCACTTCCAGAGAATCCCTGAGCTAAAGAGTCTAAACCTTTACGAAGATCTAAATCACCTTTATTACACATATATGTTTTGTATTAATGTGTGTGTGTGTGTGTGTGTGTGTGTGTGTGTGTGTGTGTGTGTGTGTGTGTGTGTGT
>NW_024582879.1:218200-292473 GCF_018398535.1 Haplochromis burtoni | reverse complement strand
ATGGCCACCATGGTCACCACCCATCTTGAGGAGTTTGCCCCCTCACATATACTAATGTGCCACAAACAGGACTTTAATATCACCAACCATTCCCATGTTATTACGGTGTATCCATATAAATGGCCCACCCTGTATGTTGAAAAAAGTGTTTGGCCACACCTCTTAATCTTTGAATTCAATTGTTTACAGTGCCAAAGGTGATTAGAATCACACACCTAGCAATGCAGTCTGCCTTTACAAAAATTTGTGAAAGAATGGATCTTTTAAAAGAGCTCAGTATTGGAGCATGGTACTGTAATAAGATATTAATAATCAGATCAATAATAATCAGTTTGTGAAGGTTCCTCCCTCCTAGATATTCCATGATCAAATGAAATGGTATAATTGCAAAGTTAAAGCCTTGATGGAACCAGGGCAACTCGGCCATGAAGTTACAGAGCAGGGTCGCCAAGTCCCAATGCTCTGAAGACTCATTAACTGAACATTTCAAAACCTCTGGCATTTACAGCAACACAAAAAATGCACTAGGAGCATCATATCATGGGTTTCCATGGCTGAGCATCTCCTGTAGCATTAATGTGGACATGGACCAGTACATTGGCCACATTCTCCAAAGTAAAGTTTATATTTTCAAAGAATTGTTATAATTGTGGCTAATTATCAGCATGAAAACAAGTATTTTGAAAACAAATATTTTGGCAGGCTTTAGTCCAGGTGTTAGTTGGTTATCTGGAAAAAATAAAAAACAAAAAACGAAGCAGTGTAGACTTTAAACAGGCTTTCCCTGTTATGATGAGTCAAAGTATCTGCAGTAAAGTTGTCTTTCTTATTACAGACATCTTTACTACCAAAGCAAGAAAAGCACAAGTTTAGCCATTAACCGTGTTAATGGCCTTGTAACACTGAATTATCACTGTAAGTCTGAATAGTGAATCAGTCTGCATTATGGGAAAACAAACAAACAAACAAGGGCCTGACTCACCTTAATGGTAAACAGTCATTAACAATGTTGTTAACTGCACCTTTTCTTTTCCTGTCAGGAACATCAACTTGTTTCATGTAGTGACTTTAAATTACCCTCATTAAAATGCATAAATATACAGTGATTATAGTGCAAGTGATGATTTTTTGCTATTGAAAGAATAACTTTTTAAGTCTATCTTTATGATGCTACGAGGTTCAAGCGTGAACTATTGTGTGTGCGTCCTGCGAGAGCTTGTGATGATTGTGGTGTTTGACTATTTTTATGATGCTACAAGGTTCAAGTGTGTGAATTATTGTGTATGCATCCTGCAGGAGTTTGTGATGATTGTAGTGTTTGGCCTGGAGTACATCATCCGGATATGGAGTGCTGGCTGCTGTTGCCGCTATCGAGGCTGGCAGGGACGTCTCCGCTTTGCCAGAAAACCGTTTTGTGTCATAGGTAGGTCTGTGTGAAGATGTTGCTATGTAACTGTACAATTTATGAATGCAGCCATTCACAACTCCAAACAGTTTAATTGTGTTTGTATAGCGTTCTTTTAATATCTTCCCTGTGATGTTACCTATAGTTTCTTATATAAACAGGTTCATAAGTAGGAAGTTATACTATTGTTGCAACAATGTTGATAAAACTTGTCTTCCCTTAGTTACTACAGGTACAGTTACCACTGTCACAGCTATGGGTAGAACATAAAAACACACATTTTTAAAAGACTGCAGTTCTCAGTTCTTATTTTCGTGTTCAAGCAAGGAAGACGTCAATATTCTCGGGAAATTCAGTGAGACAAAATACGTATGATATCTTAAAGCTGAAGATACAATGACAAACAAAGACTTATGTAAACATGTAAATAAAAGGAAAACAACAGCTTCTAGCGAATAAGTAGCTGTTTTAAAGGTGACGGATGGCAGGTTGGATGGATTTAGAAAGTAGGTGAGTCAACCACAGTTCCTGTTACTAATATTGTGAAACCCATGACCTTTAATTTCCCTCTTTTACTCCCCAGACATCATCGTACTTATCGCCTCAGTTGCTGTGGTTTCAGCTGGTAGCCAGGGTAACATCTTTGCCACATCTGCGCTGCGTAGCCTTCGCTTCCTTCAGATCCTGCGCATGGTGCGCATGGACCGTAGGGGAGGGACCTGGAAACTGCTTGGATCTGTAGTTTACGCACATAGTAAGGTAGGGCTTTTTTTAACAGTCATTTCAGGAGTCTATCTACAACTAAACATATAGAGAGGTGTTTGGATCTGTGTGTGTTTGTCTAGATCACTAGGTGGCCTGATTTTGTAGGTTTGCTAATGGTGCGTGTTGCTACATTTGCTAACAACCCACCTCTTTTATTGTGTATTACAAATCACTGTTGTATGTTAATTAAACGAATATTGTATACAAAATGTAATTAATCATCTAAATTATTTCAAATACAGAAATAAACCTATGACTGTTTCTGCGGCTGAAGTGGAGCTGGCTTTAAACTACTTTGTATCAGACTTACTGGAATGACTGTTTACACAAACCTTAACTTAAAAGCTTGAAAGCATTAAGTAACTTTAGCTGTCAAAGAAGTCTAAAATGTGACTGGACATTTTACTTGCTCGTTCTACTGCTGAGCTGCTCTTTGGACTGGCCCCAGTACCTACTCCATTAAAGCTGCAGTCTCACCTGCTTAAAAGGGCAGCAGAGCAGTTCGTCAGGGCCACTTTTGATTTAATGTGAGCAGCCTGCCGCCATTTCCGTAAACCTTGTTAGTGCTTACCGGAAAGATTGTACATTGGTCATTCTGCTCTTCTGGTTAACTACAAACACTTGCAGTTCATTCTGAGACTTTGGCTTCTTCAGTTTGACTTACTAAATATGTTTATTTAGTGCTCATCTTCAAAGTGTAGCTGGGGACCGGGCCAGTGGTTAGCTTCCTCATCCAAATGTCACACATGTAGACAAACTGTTTGTTTAGACACATTCACTTGTGAATGTTTTTGGTTTTGCTACTGAAACATCTGTAAACTGTGAATATGACTCTTAGATGAGGAGTCTCTTATGTTTGCTTCTTTGTTTATTTCTTTTTTAAAGCAACCACGGGCCCTTGGTTCTCCTCTTTTGTTGTGTTCTCTGTTAACACTGTTACTCATTAAAAGATTAAAATCTTGCCTTTAGCTGTTTCCACTGTTAATGTTACATCCCCTTATCCCTGGAGAGAGCTGGGGTCATTACAATTATAAATAAAAGCTGTGTGGATAGAAAAGGCACAGTTAATTAAAGTACAATTATTCTCACTTTTGTGCTGCACAAAAATTGACGTTGTGCAAATATATTCCTCTACTGAATAATAAACTGTATATAAAGGATGGGCTTGGCCGCCAAGTCATCATCCCATTATTTTGCAGACTAATGGGTGATCCTTTTGAAGCTTCGAGTTTGTGTTTTGGTCATTGCTAATGACAAATAATGGTTGAATTTGAAGAATATTTTAGCTAGCAACAAAGTACTTTGATATCAGCTTTACTGTGTATGGGACTATCATTTCAAAGCCAACATCCTTCTGTAAGACTTGAAACTTGCAGTGAGATTTTACATCAGCAAACTGAGCTAATTGGAAACTGTCACATTTATTTAAAATAGCATCAATGCAATGTTGTTGAGTTGTTATATGGCACCTGACAATCTGTTAGTGCTAGTTTTTAATCACCATTCTCACAGGTACTTTATAAAGTATGCTATTACTGTTCTGATTGATATATTATATGCAGATGTAATTTCTTTTATTTGCCAGTTGCATGTACTCCTGATATTGTGACCATCCATCTTGTTTATGCATTTATGTTCATATTTATTTTGTACTGTATTCACTGTTGGTGCAGTGAACTTTAAATTGACCAAATTTTCATTGAAAAATATTGTTTTTTTTCTCCATACCACAAACCAAGTTGAAAAGTGGGGAAAAGATAATAATGTTACTTATTGACTTATGTGGAGTGGTGAAAATCTCAATAGGGAGTGATTATATTCAAAAGAAAAAAATCAATCAATATCTTTCACCATGTTTGCAGCACAAGGTTAGAAATCATCTAACCTATAAAGATCTTTTATCTGTATTTCTTGCAGGAGCTGGTGACTGCCTGGTATATAGGGTTTCTGGTGTTGATCTTCTCCTCCTTCTTGGTCTATCTGGTGGAGAAAGAATTCAACAAGGAATTTGCCACCTACGCTGATGCTCTGTGGTGGGGCACGGTGAGCACATGGAGATGCACACTAACCTGGCACACGGCATGCTGTAAAACACAGCCGGTTAAAATTATTTTAGTCCTGTTTGTGACATCCTGAAGTCTCAGCTAAAATAACCATAACTTAATTGAATGACAGCTGAATCATTTGTATTAACTCTTAAAATGAACTCTTAACTCTTAAAATATTCCAAACCCATCATAATTTTTTCACATGCAAAAAATAAAGAAAACTTTTGTCACTCTGATCTTGCAGCACTGACATATTTCTTTTCATAGTTTGTCTGTGACCTTAATGACACCTGCAATACAAAAACAAGGAAGAATGGTCTTTAAATTCACACTTGGCTGGCTATACCGCACTGTTTCCTCCTTTGAAAATATGGACACAGACAACACACAAACAAGAAACGGCCCAATCAATAAAGTCAATTTTCTCCTGCGGCCAGGTGCGACTGGCCTATTCGGCTTGTGGGAATGACACATGCTGCGACCTTGGAGAAGATTCTGTCTGGTAGACACTAAAAACTGTAGTATTATACTTGCTAAAAGCTCAAGTTTAGATACATTTAATTTTAAGGTGAAAAAACAGAGATCCAGAAGCCAGTTTCACAGATTTAGAACCTGCATTTCACACAGCTTTCGAAATGCTGAGGATATTTTCCTTCACACTGATTAATCTTTTATTCCCTGGTTGGAAAAATATGAACATTTGGGAGATGCACAGCGTGCCATTCAGCAGATGTTGGTGTTCTTTAATTCTGTTTAATAAGTGCATTTGAGAAATGGGTTTGAAATTAATTAACTCTTGTCTTTACCGGTTATTGAAAATTATAAAAATTATTAATATCACTTATATTTGGAAATTCATTTGAAATGAAGTTTAACAAATAATACTATAGCCATGTAGATAGGAATGTGGTACCTTGAAGGCAAGACGTTTTTGTTAAATGTAATAAAATAATGTGAACTGCTTCTGTGCACTTTTCAGTCTTTGTAAGAATATCAGTTAAATTTAAGGAAGTAAAACCAAAAAGCAGACAGTACATAAACGTGCACATCTCAGTCTCTACTTGTACTTGTACGCTTTTGCAATACTGTGAATGTGATGCATGCTTTGATGTTCATATCTGTTGTGTATATGAAAGCGTTGTCTCTTTTATTTCAGCGTGCAAAAATATAATTTCCTTCATCCTGTGAGTTAAATTGTATAAATAAAATGATGTTGGCTATGATTATTTGAGTAGTGTCCTCTGAACTTTCAGATCACCCTTACAACTATTGGCTACGGTGACAAGACCCCACAGACGTGGACGGGGCGGTTATTATCAGCGTGTTTTGCTCTGCTGGGGATCTCCTTCTTTGCCCTGCCAGCTGTGAGTAAAACACCGTGGCACAATGACTGATTACACTTTCTGTATTTCTTCAAAATAATCTGTACATATTACACAAATAAGAGCAGGCGCTTTTTTTCTCCATGGTGAATTTTCTTCAAGTTTAAACTCAATGTGTGTCTTTGTTTTCTCCACATAGGGCATCCTAGGTTCAGGCTTTGCCCTGAAGGTGCAGGAGCAGCATCGACAAAAGCACTTTGAAAAAAGGAGGAACCCAGCTGCCAGCCTCATCCAGGTAGATACTCAGACATGCAGAGAACAAACACACCTCACCTCGACTGATGTTTTTTTTCAGTAGAAGCAGCTGAGTACCAGTGTGAATAGAATAAAAAAATTCCCTTTATGTGAAAATGTTCATGGATTTGTGCGTAGTTCACGTCCGTTTTGCCTGTTTTTAAATAAAAGCATGAGTGTGTCCACTCTTTACCCTTTGTTGAAGTGCAGGTGTGCATCACTTCTATTACTGTAGTGGTGTTTCATTAAGAGCGTACTTAATGTGAGTGTGTGTGTGTATGTGTGTATTATGCTCTTCTCGGCCTTGTCAAGGTGTGTAGTTGGTGATGACTAACAGTGTGTGAGGCACACTGCCGACTCTCAGGTCCAACTGCAACACACACTGCAGGGATTTATGAGCCGTTTCCATGGCGATCATTCCCTGGGCGGACGCTCCTTCAAACTATCACTTATTGTAATAGACAAGACCAGCTGCATTGCTTGCTAATGAACAATAAATATCTGCTGTGGAGTGTGTTCCCTGAAGTGCGCAGCTAAATGTGTGTGTGTCTCTTTTTTGCATGTATTTGTGAGACTGCATGTGTTTGTTTTTGTGTAGGCGTTTGTCTGTTCTGTCTACCTTCTCCTATCTTACGAACAACCTTGCACTACTTTCTGAAATTTTCCGGTCAGTAATGGAATCCAAACTCGAACGTCTGAGTCTCACGCTGCTGTTTCGAATGTTGTTCTAATCTGTATCAGTTATGATAATATGATAGTATCAAGTTCGCCAACTGTTAGACACAGCTAGACAAAAACTTCCTCACACTTTAAATCCAAAACTCTACTGCTGACCCAGTTTTAAAACTACATATTTGGAAGTGGAAATCTGGAAATCTAAATTGTTACCCAAACTGTCTGTCATCATTTGCATCTGTTTCTTAATGAAGGGGTTTCTAGACTGTCATAGTAGCCTGACAAGATCTTTCCCTTTCCAAGGATATCTACAAATGCGGCCAAGAAGTCTTGCATTTTCTTCCCTCATTGTCCCATATCCGCTGTCAGCCGTTTGACGAAGCAACCGAGCGATCATTGTCAAGCTTGTAAAGAACTATCTCATAGTAATGTAAATATGTCAATCAAACTAAACCAAAGGAAATCTAAAGCATACAAACAATGGAAACTAAACTTCACTGTTGGTCACATGCAGCAGTCTGGTCTTAATATCAACCTGATAGCTCAGGGAATGCCGTTGTAATTTCTTTATGTTCTAAATAGAACATATGTCGGTGCATATCATGTGTTTTAGTGAATAATTAATGGTAACATTAAGATACAATTTCTTAGATACTTTGCCATCTGTTTGACAGCATCTTCCTGATGAAAATAAATGAGTAAATAATTAATACATAGCATTATGCACTGTATGCGCACACATGGTATGGGTGCTTTTCCCTTCCAAATAAGTAGTCGGATGATATGGGTAAAGTTTTCATAAATATTTATATGACTAATTCATTAAATCAAACCAATGTTTTGTCTGATCTCCTTGTTATGTATAAATATCTGTTGTTAGCATAGACGAAATCCAGTTGGAGCCCAACTGATCCTTAATAACCCACTAAGTGAACAATTAATCCAGTGTGTGTTGGTCTTGTTCCTCTTTTACTGGCTGTGTATCAAGTATCTGGTCACTGTCTGTTATCTGCCAAGTTCATAACATTTTCCTCAACAGGTAAAAGGAAACTTGGAAGCACCTGTGAAGTGTTAAATATGTGGACGGCGTCATTACTCTGTCGCTTCACTCCCCTCATCTCACGCAGCTCTCCCTGCTTTTAATCGCTATTTTCTGTGTGTGCATAACAGAATATTACCACTGTCCTCAAGCCTTCGCAGCTGGTCAATTCGAAATTTCAACATCTGTCATAGTTGTTTTGCCAAATAACTTTTTGTGTAATTTTCAGAGCAAGATTGAATCTATAAATGATATTAAAGTGTCCACATAATAATCAGCAGCCAAAACTGACTAGCGTTTGGCAGGTGGTCAGTGTTAATTTTCCATCCTGTCTGTGTGAAGTGTTTATATTTGGGTTTTCCAAGTCATGTCTGAAATCTTGTAACCATACCTGGCAAGTTTGAGGAGGCTGAGTCAGCTGCAAGTAAATTATGGTTGACGATGTAAAGGAAGCAACCTTTAAAAGATAGGTGGCAGACAGCTTGTGGCCTCATCAGTTATTACTTTTGGATTAGGTTCACTGTTAATCTGGCATAGAAGACTGTATGACCGGCTCAGTTAAATAAGATGATGTATAAAGAGTACTTTGTGTCCATCACTGGCTCTGACAAACACCCTAAACACACTGATATCTCATCCTGCCCCACTGTTACAACTTGCTGATAACTTTACCAGCAAACACGCGATTTCCATAGATAAATTTAAACAGTCTGTTGCACTTAATATTTCTCCTGCACTGAATTTAGAAGGTGTCCTAATCTTTTAGTTTAGCCTAAATGCTAAACTAAAAGCACATATATTTTGTAGACATAGATATATACATGAAAACTTGATGATTTTTAAGTTTTGTTTTTTGTTTTTTCTGCTGTTATTTCAATTATATTTGCATGTTCGAAATAAAATTATATCTATCTATCTAAATGCCAAGAAGCCATTTAATTTCTGATGTACAATCACCATAGCGACAAAGAGCAATTAAATCCATGCACAGCTAAAAGGAAAACAATTCATGGCTCTCCACACTCTTTGTATTAGGCGGCTGTGTCTCCTTGTCACTTCCATCTGCCAGCAATAAACTGATAAATGCCTAAGAGCAGATGTTTGTGTGAAAGTATTACGACAGGCTAAAGAAACCCAAATGTTTTTTAAAAGCTGCTGAAATTAAAAAAAAAATCAATACAAGAATGACTGAACCTTTATAAAGACCATATTAAAAGCAAAAATAGGAAAACTGAGAGTCAACATGCTTATGTAGGTAGAAGGCACATTTCTCACTGATAGGTCAAATACAATCTGGTATATTCCTCCAAGGTAGGCCTCCAAGATTCTTTCTGTAAGATATTTTTAATTTTATTATATTTCTTATAGCCAGCTAGCATTAGATTTCCTACAGCTAATAGCCATATGGTGCTAAAATAATCCTTTGATATTGTGAAATCCAGCAAACCTGATGCTTTTTGTTAGCATTTCAGCCCATGTTTGCATTTTATACAGATATGTTTTAGACATATATAACAGATTGCACTCTGTCTCTGTAGTTTAGCATTGCTTTGACAAAAGTTTAAAAACTCCTTGCCTAAGTAGAAGTTAATATGGAATAGCATTAGAACACTGGTTTCACACTTTTGTTCATATCTTTGAGAAACGATGTCAAATTAACTAAAGTGACTGTAAATGACACAATTTACTCTTCATGTCTGTACGGACAACCTCCACAATATCTGCCAGGTGGTTACAGGCTTTTAAACTGGAAGTTACGTTTTCACATAAACCTCAGTCTATTTTTCCTCACCAAGTTTGTGTCATTTCTGTGTCATTTCTGTGTGTTCGTGCGTGTGCACATGTGAATGTGTTTGTGTCTTGTCCATCTCTGCTCCTCCCCCACCCAGGCAGCTTGGCGTATGTACTCCACCGACGGTGCTCGTCCCTACCTCAGAGCCACCTGGCACCACTACCAAAGCGCTCTCCCCCCCCTCAGGCATGTATCCCCTCCACCAGCACCACCACCATCACTGCCCCACCTCCCTTCAACATCCCCCAACCGCACCGCATCAACACTCCCCCCGAAAACTAATCAGGTTTTTCTTTTTCCCTCCTCACTTTTCTTCTCTCACTTCCTACCCAACCTATATGATCCTCCCTCACCCCTTTTTTGCTCCGTTTATTGTTCGATTTACCATTACTTTATTTATCCTGTTGACTCTGCACGTAGTGTGTCTGGCGTAGTTATGCTGCTGATGAGAACTCGGTTTCCATTGCTACCTGGAAGCCTCATTTGAAGGCGTTGCATACCTGCAGCCCCGCCAAGTAGGTAACAACTTACAGACTTACAATCATGGCCTCTGCTGCTCAGCCCTCCTTCTCATCTTTTCCTCCTCACCTGGTGTGTGTTCACCTCCTCTGGTGTAACCTCGGCTGCTGTTTCATTGCATAACTCATTGTTATGAATCATTGTAACGTTCTTTTTTTCATAAGCATACCAAACTCTGGAATGTTTTGCTGATGGCATAACTTTCACTATCCTCAGATTCACACATAAGATTTGTCAAATCTTATGTGTGCAACATATATGGTTGCTGATGTGTTTTGTTAACAGTTTGTCTGATGATTGAGTACATTTTGTAAATATTTAGTGCTGAAAATGCCTGCCAGACAGGTTAAAAGAAAATGCAGGCAAAGGTCATTTCAACATTAAAAAGAAAAAAGTACTTTTTAAAATTTTTAGACTGTAGCGCAAATTTAAAAGATGCCAAAGATTATGAGATGCCATTAATTCAAATTCTAGCTGACTTGATGTTTAATTAAATTATGAATTCAGCCTGGGTAAAATTAGCACATTACTTTCAGCAAGTCAGACAGAAATATTGAGCTGGCATGAATATGAGTGAGTTTTGCGATGTACTAATATTTGTTTTGTCCTGCATTTTTGAAGCTGTGCCAGTATACAACCAGTCTTGTGGGGGGGAAAAAGGTTCCACACGACTGTATGCAATCCTGTTAAAAAAGAAGTACACCCCATGATTCAGAGAACCACCTTCAGAAACAGTAACTTAAGTTAATCATTTTCTATTCACATCTGCCTCTCACATGTTTTTCAGAATTTGTCAGTTTGTGAGGTTTGTGGACATTTGTTTAAAAATCCTTCAGGTGACAGTTGTTGGGATTTGGCGCTATGTGAATTGAATCGTTCATTCACGTTGAACTGTGGACTTAGAAAACAATCAAGGTGCAGTCAATTTCATAGATTTACTTTGTGCTTGGCATCATTGCACTGGTGCGTGACCCAGTTTAGGGTAAGCTTTATCTGTCAGACAGATATCATCATGTTTCACTCAAGAATACTTTGGTATACTTCATGGTCAACTCAATGAGTGCAAGTTGCCATGGTCACTATCATGCTTGACAGTTGGTACGACGTATTTGTGGTAATATGCTGTTTGATTATTGCAAACATGGCACTTCGCATTATGGCCAAACAGCTCCACTTTAGCCTAGTCTTTCCAAATTAAATTGTTTAAATCTTTTGGTTTGTTAAGATGGAACTTTGCAAAGCTAAACCATGGTGTTGTAATGTTTTCACAGAGAAGAGGCTTTCTTCTGGCAACACTTTAAATAAGCCATAGATTTTTAGCTGTTTTTTGTAACTTAACATGCTTACTGAGGCCTGTAGAGTCTGACGTGTAGCTCTTTTTTGTGCGTATTTTTGCTGATCATTGCAGGGTCTAACTCTGCGCTGAATTTGCTTTGAAATCTACTCTTGAGAAGATTGTGGCATTGTGTTAACATGCAGCTGAATGATCCAGATCAGGAAACTGCCAAAATACTTCTTTTATAGAGGTGGTCACACTTACTGATGATCAGTTAGTCACATGCACCTGGCTGCTACTTATCCTCTTAGTTACTGTAGAAGCAGTGAGGGTGTACTTTGTTTTTCTCAGGACTTCATAGAGTCCTAAAAAACCATGACTGTACTTTTCTGATTTCCATGTCTATCCTTTACCTAACATTTAGCCTTGTGGTGCATGGCTGCTTGCATGTGATGAAAGTAATTAAACCCATTGGACTCAAATTTATTTCCTTTTGCCTCCTTTTGGCTTGATGCTTCCCATATCCATTAATGGCAACATCTTTACAATCCTCATTTAATCTGCTGGGTTACTGATTTCTCTCCCTTTTTCTCCTCTTTTCCCCACTAACCCTTAAAGGAAAGAGCAGGGCGAGGCTACTTACAGGTTTGTATGACTCTCAGCTCATACTGACAAAGACACAAACACGTAAACAACTTAACATGTGATACAATTGTTCGATTATTTAGACGATTGTTTAATGACTTACACATTTTATAGACTGATTTCTGCTCTTATCTGGATTAGCTGGTTGTTTACTCCAGTTTTAGTTCGTTTATCATTTGATTGTGTTGACAAATAAGAAATGGATGGTTTTTTTTGTTTAGTGACATTTATTGCAGATTGCAGCTGACATCAAAGGGCAGAGACAAAAGGCTCAGTTTCTTGGTTTCTTTATTGATTTATGGAATGACTGAACCCTTATTTGCCCTCACATTACTTAACAGAATCTAGCCATAGTTTTGATTTGACATATGCTAAATGTACAATATTGCCTAGATGAATTGGAGAGGAGAAAAAAGGTTCAAAAAGAGAGAGGCTGTGCTGCAGTGTTATGATACAACATAAAAAGGGTAATGAGCAATAGTGGACAGTTAATGATTATCAAGGCTGATTTGTTCTGATAAAAGAAAACCAGATGTGCAGTGTCACCCTTTACTTATTTTCACTGTTAGGGAATTCTGCTAATATATTGCAGTTCATTGATTTGAACTAAAACAGTGACATAATTAAGAGGTCACAAATGAGACTAACACTCAACCCAACAATATGAAATTTCCCCTTGTGGGACTAATAAAGGTATATCAATTCAATTCAAACAACAACAGACACTGAAATTCCTCAGGGCCCAGGCGATATACTTAGCAAATTTGAAATAGACTGAATGACAGGTTTCGAAACGCACACACAATCTTGTTTTCATTTCTTAGTCGGGACATCTTATTGCCATAATGCTTTCCCTACCTGCATACCCTAACCATTCAGAAATGAATGCCTAACTCTAACCTAACCATAACCTAATTGTAACCCTGACACTATGGTTTTTCTCAAATGCTAAAACACATTTCAAATGTTTCCACCATGTTCCCCAACGTCTAAACACAACACCCTTTTCTAAAGCTACATAAACACAACCACACCTTTCCACTGCAAAACTCAAACTTTCACACCAAAAGAGCAGCTTGAAGTTTTCAAAAATGTAAACACTATACACATCATTACACACTACAGCAAAACAATTGAAAACACAATGCTCAATTTGTGAGAAGGTTCTTTGTTTCATAATTGCATATTTTTAGAAACCATACAGTAACGGATCGTCATAGATCTCTGCAGAGGATTAGGCATTTAGATTTGTGAGTTTCATATGAAGAGTATAAATCTATAGAAAATCCTGCATGCACGTACACTACTGTAACACAACTCAATGCAAAAACAGAATCTATTGCAAACAACAATACTCCTGAAAACATGATCAGGGTGTGAAGTTAGTCACACCACACACACCACAATCACTGTGCGGCATCATGTCGCTGTGCTGCATCGGGACACATCACCTCATCCACATCGCAGGATATATTGTCTCTTGCCAGGCACCGTGGGAAAAACGCCCTGGAATGGCAAATCCATCCTTGGAAGGCCTCCGCTGGGATGTCAACACAGGCCAGCTCCATTGCCCTTAGGTTCTCTCTTGTGTATGGTTGTCTGTCATAAACCTTCCATCTCCACGATGAGAAGAACTCCTCTATACGGTTCAGGAAAGGGGAGTAGGGTGGCAGACAGACGTTTAAAAAGTGGTCAGTGTTGGTGGTGAACCACTCTCTGATTTGGTTTGTTCTGTGGAAGCGGACATTGTCCCAAATGATCACATAAATGTGATGTGCGGGCCCAGGATGGTGTTGTTGGCGGTCCAGGAGGATGTCTTTTAGCTCTTCTAGGAAGGTGAGGAGACGTTGGGTGTTGTAAGACCCAAGGACAGCATGCCGGTGGACACGCCCCTCCAAACCCATGGCCGCACAAAGGGTAATATTACCCCCCGTTGGCCAGGGACCTCAGTGATGGCTCTTTGGCCAATGATGTTACGGCCTCTTTGCCTTTGTTTCTGCAGGTTGAAGCCAGCCTCATCCAGGAAGAGGTACTCATGAGGTCTGGTCATCACGTCCAACTGTAATATCCTCTGTGAAAATGTGAAAGTGCACAGGTGTTCAGAACAACAATCAATCAGGTAGCACAGTATTGTCCAGAAGTAATGTAGGCCACTGAGCAACACAGTATATGTCCACTAACTGTACTGTGAACATGGATGTATACTTACTTGCACATACTCGTAACGTAGGTCTTTGTGTCGCGCAGAGTTGCGCTCAAAGGGAACCCTATAGACCTGCTTCATCCGCGTCTTTTTGCGGCAGACAACTCGGTCTATTGTGGCCAAGCTGACATCGTCAATGCTCTCAAAGTTGACATTATCAGCATTCGGCAATGACTTTGTCTCTGATCTCCTGGAGTCTGATGAGGTTGTTCCCACGAACCATATCCACAATGAGGGTTTCTTGTGCCGCTGTAAATATGGCAACCCTCCAATGACGCCAGGTCTGTTCATTGTGTTCAAATATTGCTGACTGTGGCAAGCATGTTGCATCACATGAGCTTTCATTTGAGAAGATGAGCAGAGTTCTTTTGCAACTTGTGTTTTAGCAAGGCAAGATGTGTTTAGATTTATGACAACGGAGGATTGTGTTCTGTGACTTGTGTCTTCATGTGACATGTGTTTATGATATTGGTAAATGATGGCTAGATTTAGTAAATGTGTTTAGACAACCGGTCATTTGGTTTAGAGCAGGGGTGGGCAATTCCAGGCCTCGAGGGCCGGTGTCCTGCAGGTTTTAGATCTCACCTTGGGTCAACACACCTGAATCACATGATTAGTTTGTTACCAGGCCTCTGGAGAACTTCAGGACATGTTGAGGAGCTAATTTAGCCATTTAAATCAGCTGTATTGGTTCAAGGACACATCTAAAACTTGCAGGGACACCGGCCCTCGAGGCCTGGAGTTGCCCACCCCTGGTTTAGAGGATTGGCTTTTGTGTTTTAGCATTTGAGAACAACTGTAAAACCACATTTTGAGTCTCAAAAATGCCTTCAAACTCATGGGGACGTGCATTTTGTCCCCATAAGGGACTGTTGGTCCCCACAAGTGTAGTAGTATTCAAGTTTTGGTCCCCATAAAGATATGTAAACATGGTACACACACACACACACATACAGACATGCAGGCACACATATGGTGCAGAGACTGTGCAGAATTTAAAAGTCAGGTAGGCAGAAGTGTGGTAATGGAGACAATTATGCTTATTTTTTAATTATGAGCAATTGCTCAGCAAACAAGTGCTACTTTCAAACAATCTTGTGAAACAACAGAATGCTTTTTCTTTCATTTTTTTTACCTCAATTTTCTATCTCAGTTCATAAACTGTGATGGTGATTGTCTTTGCCGTGTGTCTGCGTGCATGCGTGTGTGTGTGTGTGTGTTTGTGTGCATATGAACGCACACCCTTCTTCAAACACAGGAGCCTGTACCATGTCTGTACCATGACGCACATTTTCCATTGGGATTGTATTTATATAACTCATCAAACACAAGTCTAGAAGAGACAGACCAAAGTTGAAAAAGAGGGAGGAGAGGGGAGATAGAGGATTTCAGAGAGGGGAAAAAGACAGAGAAAGATTTGTGAGTTTAATTATGCTAGTATAATTTTTACAGTGCAGCACTTCTTTGGCAACATTTGGGGACCTTATGTTGAGACAGCAGCTTTTTAAGGCATTTAAACTTAAAACACCACCACACATACGTATATAAAAAAACAGTTTACACTCTCAGTCAAACACACAAGCAAATGTGCTTCTCATCCTTAAACAAAATAGCATTTAATTAGGCTTTGTTGCTTTCACAACAACATTAATTCCCCAGAAATCCTTCTGTTTAAAAGACTGTGTTTAATTAGGTTTTCCTTTCTTAGAAACAATTTACACTCGTTTAATCATAATTATGCACACTTTTATGACACTGCTTCTCTTCTAAATGTTCTCCTCCACCAAGGGAACTCATAACACTCTCTGTTATTAGTGGTTTTACAGACTGCCAACTGTGGCTGTTTGGCGGCGGTAGGTGCCGTGGTAAACGGCTGGTGGTTTTTGTTTAAGCAGACTTGTAAACACCAGCAGTAGTAAACATTAGGCGCACCACAAAGTGCTACAGCGGGCATCATGCTGAGCGTAAGTGTGCTGGATATTGGCAGTGAAAAGAAACATGAAATAAAGATTAACAGGGGTTTAATCATTAGGTTATGCGTATAGACAGGTGTGTGTGAGAGTGTGTGTGTGTGTGTGTTCATACCTCCATGTGCAGTGAAGTATAACTCAATCCCACTGATAGTAGTAGGTAGACTTCCAAAGAATTTGTCTTTTTTCTAACATTTCCTTTGTCTATTTTTAACCAGAGAACTATTTCTCATCATTTAAGTGTGAAATTATATCTCTAGCCGACTCACCTCCTTCCTGATAGGAAAACATTTCTTTGCAATGACACTGTTCATGTGAAAATATTTATTTATTCCACAACACTGTTGAAAAACCAGCATTCACTTCAAACTGGGCCAAATAAACTGGCAAGCATGGCAGCTTTTAATTTAAAGTTTTAGACAAGGGAGGAGAGGAGACAGAACATATGGATTTGGTTTGCTTGTATTGGATGCAGTATTTGCACATAGATTCAGTTGGACATACTTTGTACTAATAAACTGTCAGTTTAAATTCTGATAAATGTCCAGTCTGACTCCAGCTCTGCAGCTCAGGGATCCAACAACAATGGCACCGACAGGAAATTTGTTGGATTTGTACTGTAAATATGTTTGTCTTCCCAAAAGTGAGGGAAAACTGAGTACAGGTGGTTATACCCATTCCCATCCCTCTTTGAATTATATCCCCTGCCCCTGTGTTTGCTGTGCATCAATATTGACTGTAGAGAATTTCTCCACTGTGAGCTGAAATCTGCTCCAGGTTTAATATCCTCCCTTATTTATCCCTTTCTTCTCCATCCCTTTCCCTCCATTTCATTCATCTGTCCCTTGTGCTCTAGTAAGGGTCTAAGTAATGGAAGGCTCTTCAGAAGGTATTCTCGGAAATATAGGAGGTACCTACAGTACTACCCAGCATCCTCTCTGCCCTGCCCTTAGCCCTTAGAGTAACTTGTGAGAATGAATGACTAATGGCATGGAGGAGAACAAAGAGAACCCCACTTAACTGCCTTCTTACAGTGCTTCCTTACCCGGTTATTTTTTTTATCCCATAAAGGAATTTGTCTCTTTGACTATTGCTGCCTGCTGCCTGTCTATCCCAAACAAGTCTTTGTTACTGCATTAAAAATTAAAGGGAATTCCATCTAAAGTCATTGCAGAAGTAGATTTGTTTTACAAGGTACTATTTTCAAAAGCAATACCAATTAATTTTTTTTTCCTTAATACGATTAAGGAAAAAATTGCAGCAGTAAACAAATTGCATGTTGAAACCCCTTTTGTTCTTAAAAGGATTCAATAAACTGACATTATGGCATGCTGCTTGTCACGACTCTTTCCTAATTTGATTTCATTTAATTGCAAATTATGGATATTTATACTAGTTTCTCAGGGAGACACTTTAATAAAATAAGGAAATCATGGATCTGGGCTTGTTATCCTAAATTATCCCTCAACAGCATATATGTAGCTCTTCTATATTTACTGTTAACGTCACTGTTACATTACTGCTGTACCTCCCATTTAAATCATTATGCCAATCAATGATGGAAACTATGATAACACAAAAAGATCTATTTCTCTCCAACTATTTGTCTCAGTCCACAATGTTGGATTTTTATTTCTGTTTATTAACAACAGTATGTGTATAATATCACATCGTTACTGTATTGCTCAGTGATAATTTATAGTTTTAGCTTGTGCATTGCAGCACTGAATTGTGTTGCTACACAAGTAAGAGAAAGGAATGGTAATATTGCACAGGTCTGTAAGTTTCAAGAAACAATAGTAGATAAATTGGTAAATTGATCACTGAATCTCAGGTGAGATACTGTGGTCTGAACAAAAAGATGATTTTTTGGCATGGAAATTGTGCTGGAGCTTTGCATCTCTCTCATCGATCTGCTGCATTGCATGCTGATTAATTTGCCCAAGCAGCATACAGTAATAGTTTGCTGCAGTGCATCTCATTGATTTTGAACTTTCTGCATACCCAGCAGCCCCTTAAAGGTTTCCAAAGATGTGAACATTATGTCATGAATTTCATTTTTGTTTGTCATTTTTAAATGTTTGTGATATCATTAGGTATTTATTTAGCCTGACAAAAATTGGGGTGATAGAGGAAGTTTGTTTGATTTAATAGAAATAAAAGTGCAAATGTGATCATAAATAACTACATTAAACAGACGTTATATGCTTCAAAAAAGCACATTAATGATTAACCTTTTGATACTGGTTTTAGTAGACTTACCTGTGACTATTAATTACCATGCTGGAAGCGATTTGGCAACAACATTCGTCTTGGAAAAATCTTGTTCTTTTTGCAAGTAAAGAAAAAAAAATCTAAATTAAGATTTTGTCCAAAAACATAAAAGATCAAGCACCATCTAGAAATTTTAGAGGCTTTTTCTCAATAATGGTGTCATTTGTTTAATGTTGATTAAAAATGACCGTGGTGATGACGGTAATGTTACTATGCTTCAGCTGCGAATGACGATTACAACACCTCAGGATCACTGAGGGTTTGTTTTTGGTGGCTTGGTAGGCAGTCTGGCACTGTTCTGGTGTTTTGGGCATGTCAGTTGGATGGATGATGTTTGGTCTAAAGGAAAAGACAGAACAGTGCCCTTTGTCTGAGCTCCGAACTCTTCTCGCTCTCTGAGGGGAAATAGGTGTTGACAGCATCCCCTTTTTGTCTCTCTCCTAGTGTCTCTCTCTGAGCCCCAATCTGTGTCACACATAAGCTCTTTCTTTGTCACTTCAATCCTTAACTCACATTCTTCACTTTTTCCTCTCTATATCTGATCATTCTTTCTGTCCCTCCTACCCCCCCCCTCCCTCCCACGTGTCTTTTCACTCTCACATCTTTCCTACTTTCCTACTATATTACCTCTTTCCTTTCTACTGGTATGAATGTTTCTCACCATATCCGCTGTCATCTTCTCTGCTCCTCTTCTATTTTCTCTCTCTCTTGTCTTCTCTCCCTCCATGCAGTCAGAAGTTGAGCTTTAAGGAACGGGTCCGCATGGCGAGCCCTCGTGGTCAGAGTATGAAGAGTCGGCAGACGTCCATGAATGACCGCCAACGCTGTTCCCCTGGCAACGAGATGGTGGGCAGCACAGAACTGATGGGCGGCAGCCCTGCCAAAGTGCAGAAGAGCTGGAGCTTCAATGATCGGACCCGGTTTAGGCCATCTCTGAGGTTGAAGAGCCAGCCTCGTACAGCTGTCCCAGATGGTGAGCTTGTAATGTTACTGTAACCAACCAAACCAACATCTGACAAATGACACTTTCAGAGAAATATGGAACAAATATGGAAGTATATGTAAAATGCCCTGTGGAGTTACACCTTTCAAGACATTACCTTAAATATAACCCAAAAAAGTTAAGTAAAATAAATTCAACAGTATTGTAGCACGTTTGAAAACCCAGTTATCTTACCCCTAAATTTGTGAAGTAGTTCGAGATATGTTTTGGATCACTGCCCTGCCTCCTTTCAGGTTCAGTCTTTTAACTGACTGTGTGACATTTGCACTCAGACTTATATGATTAGAAGAGATTTAGTGGAATCCATTCTTCCAAGTTTCTATGCCATCTTTCCTGTGCCAAGGTTGTTCATTTCCTCAAACAAACCTTTTGCCCTGTGGTTAATTATAGTTTGGTAAAAATTTGGTTGAGGAAATCCATGCATTACAATTCATTGTTAATATAGCTGATTATTTGTTATTGCTATGTCCAGTTTAATTTGTTGTCATTTTTTGCCAATTTTATGTTGCCAACTTTGTGGTAACCATTTATGATGGTCGCATCCTGTTCTAACAAGCAGAGCAAAGCAAAGTCCATAAAGACATGGATGAGCGAGTTTGGTGTGGAAGAACTTGGCTGGCCTGCACAGAGTCCTGACCACAACCTGACTGAATTACAAGCCAGGGTTTCTCATCCACCCACACCCAAGTTTGTGAATGTGATAGCTCGAGAACAAAGCAGCATAGCAGCTTCAAATTTATACCACAGGTGTATCTGTTAAAAATTTTGGACAAGTTCGAATCTCAGTGACCTTGACCTTTAGATTAAGTTCAGAGGTCAAGTTTTCTGAAAATCTTGTGAATGCTATAACTTGAGGTTCCATAGAATTTTGAAATTGATGATTTTATAATGCTTATTTAGTCCTCTTCAGGTCCACATCTCCCACTCTAATTGTTATCGGTAGTATCAAGGATATACACCCTCCTCTTCCATCTTATAGATCGCGGAGGTGGCAAAAATATGTCAGTTTCTTTGTTCCTGTCTTAAATATCCCAAACACAATATAGATTTTCACCTCCTAAAAGTCAAAATAGTATCATTCGGAAACATTCTCACAGACTCTTTTCTCTTCCAGCTTGCAGAAAGTTGCAAAAGGTTTTTGAGTTTCAAGACTGCAGATGCTTTCAGCAGAGCAACATTTATTGATGACTCAACACTCTGTTTCTTTCAGTGGACACAGGCATGACCACAGAGGAATCCTTTGATGAGCGAGGGTGCCACTGCGATGTTACTGTGGAGGATCTATCAGCACCTCTCAAGGCTGTCATCAGAGCTGTCAGGTGAGGTCCTGCTCCAAATAAACTTTATGAGTGCCTTATGAGGTAATCAAAATCAACCCCAAATCACCAAACTGCTTGAAGACTTTGGGCGAGCAATTCTTTTTTGAAGAAGAAAGAACCAGCAAAAACACATTCAGATGCTAATATGCAGTCACACTCAAGAAGATTTTATTGAATTTTCTTACAATGTCGAAAATAGGGAGTACTATTACGAAAATAACACAGATAGGGAGGTCACTTCTGCAGTTTGCTTTCCAAAATCGTGCTTTTATCCATTATCCTCTTCACTCACATTAGGTGCCAAAACTCAGTCACGTCTCACTTTTCACAGCTTTTGTTTTCATTTGTTGTTTAACACTTTAGATATATAATTGCTTTTTAGAGAACTGGATGGCAAGATTGATCAAATAAATCACATATTTTGGTAAATATGAAGATGATAACTCCCGAGCTCTACCCACTTGTTGTCTTGCTGTCTAGTTAAAAAATGGCAACAAAATTACAATTTCAAATTTAGGCCTTTTTTAAAAGCAGTGCACAAACCATCTGTGGTGTCAGGTGGGCTACATTTATCTTCTATCATATACTCTTAACCCTGAAACTACAACTATTTCTAAGCTCTAGTTCAAAGCAGCAATAATGGAAACATCATTTTGTTAGGGGTAGGAGATTGCAGTGATGTTGCACGTCGCACATTTGGATCCCTGGGTATAATATAATTCCATTTTTTGAGATGTCTTTGTGCCTCTGCAGTATACATGAGTCTTAGTGTGTTAGAATCAGCTGTGTCAGTGTCACCATAGATAATGGTCCTTATAAAGTCAGGATTAGGAGGCTGGAGCAGTGACAGCTGCATGTTTGTAAGGAAAGAGGATCTCACAGATTTCCTTTTGGGACCTTTGTGCTTTTCTCTTTAGCTTTTTTTTACATGTTACTTTCACTGTCATCTGTTGGTTAGGCTTAGGCACTGAAAACTAAATTCAGTAAAAGATTGGGGTTTGGTTTAAAATATGCTCCTGGCAAACCTGCTGATGAGTTGTGAGTGACAGCCCCATCTCACTAATGCCATAAGAGCACAACCCACCAAAAGGACACCTTCTGACTTAATAAGCCACGTAAGCTTTTAACAAAACAGCTTTAATTGAGGCCTTGGGGATGAGAACGGTCTGAACCAATTCAACAAAACCATGAAACTCTGATTAGTCTAATATATGCACTTTAAAGAGCAGCCAACAGACAAATAGCCAGCTAAATTACAGGCTGCAATATATTATACCAGTGGTTCTTAAACTGTGGGGCGTAGAGTCTTTGGTTGGTTGCAGAACCTCTGCAGGTGGGGAACAGAAAACCAGGCGAAAAATAGGAAGTTAAATATAAGTGAAGAGAAAATGCAATTTATAATTGCCAGTTAACTTAACCAGCAGAGAAGCTGAGGGAAGCTGGGGTAGCTGGAGAGAAGCAGTGCAGGTACAAGGACAACATGCAAAGATCTAACCCTGTGCCAAATAATTCTGAAGCACTAGAAAATAAATCAGAAAGTCTAAACCTAACAGAAATATTTGATTAAACTACGAATAGAGCAGAACGCTGAAACTCTTTATATACTACCACATGCACTTCAAAGACCCGCCAGCAGACCAACAGTCAACTAATTAGTAGACTTCAGAATATTATACCAGTAGTTCTCAGAAGCAGGCATAGGAAAAAATCAAGTTCAAATCGAATGTTAAGCAATTTCACGGAAAATCAATTAGTAGGGATTTGGTGATGCTGTTTGGCTGACCCTTACTTAAGCTGTATTTTTTTTTTTTTTTTTGCTGTTGATGAAAAAGTGGCAAATGAGCTCTTTTTGGCTTCTGAAGCAAGACATGCCAGAAAATGTTCCTGCAGTTTCTTGCACAGAAGCACCAGGTTTCCAAAGTCTACACTTGGTGTGTAACAAGCTGCTGGTGCTGAAACTGTAACGGTAATAATAACTAAAATTAAAGAGGATGATGTTATTAGTATTTTTCTTTGCTAAATGCTAAATTGTACTAATTTTAACAATTATGCAAGTGAGAATATTTTCCAAAATGCTAAATTAGTCCTTTTAATCAGACTAACTAAAGTGTTTGTACTAATAGTAAAACCCATTATTTATAATTGGTTATAAAAGATGATGGTTTATTGAAATGAAGTTTGAGATTACCCTTTATCAGCAATCCAACTAAATTGTTGAGTAGATTTATTGTCTACTTTTACATATATGTCCTGCATGTTGGAACTAATAATACTGCTATTGATCACATATTTATTTTTTATCTTAGTAGTTTTACCTCTCCTGTGCTCTCTAAAGTCAAGAGTTTCTTCCCAATCAACTGGTAATGTGACGGCACTGACCCGTATTTATGACAACTATAGTGCATGAATATAGTGTGTAGATGTGTTCTAGCTGAGTCTGCTCTCTTTCACTGGCACCGGCACCCTGTGAACAAGTGTTTATCCTACTGGCACCAGATGACTCTCTCACTCCACCGCTTCTTCTCACCTTTTTTCATTGTGCAAATGTCTAATTTCATATATGAATGAAGTATTTTTTAAATGGCCTACTTAGCTGTAGTTTATATATTTTCTATGGTTTACTAAGAATTAACATTTTGCTGCCTCAATTTTATAGATCATTAATTCGATTGTTTCCATATAATAAAGAGACAGATTGTTGACGAGGTAAAAACTGGATAAATTCAGCATTTAAAAACCATTAAAACAATTTACATTTATCAGCTTTTTAAGGCAGGGGTTCAATAATGGTTCAGTAATAAAAAGACAATGAATCATGTGTGCAAACCTGAAACCCCTGGCATGCCCTTAATAAAAGCTCTGAATTATTGATACAAGATAAAAAAGCCAAATTATGATTTTCAGTTTTCCATCTTCAAATAGTTGTTGCCACTGCTAGTATCCCTGCATTTTGTTCCATGCTTTTTTTTTGTTTGTTTTCCTTCTGCACAGTTGTCATCTTTATATAGAATTATGGAAAAATAAGCACATGCACTTAACTCATTCACTGCCATTGACGTCTATAGACGTCAATGGCAGTGAATGAGCAGTGGGGATTTGAAAATGGCTGGCAGTGAATGAGTTAATATAAATGGTTAAAGGGGTTGTAAGTAATAGAACCTCACATTTGTTTCTCCAGGCATTTGCTATAAGTTTGTTTATGCATTTCTGAGGTATCTTACAATTGATCTTAAACTCAATTGTATTCTTTCTATGTCAGATTTTTCATTTACCAGATTTTATCATTGTGGCCTAATGGAGAGTAGTCAGTTATGTAACAGTTTGAGTGGAATCTTTTTGTAATCCACTCTTTAAGCGAATGAAATCATTCTGTCAACCTTTTGATAGTTCAGTAACAGTATCCACTCAATCATTCTTTTATCTGATCTGGATTATTGTCAAGTTTAGGGGTTTACATGCAAAGACTTTATATCATCCTTTTGTATAATGAAGCTTATTAAACCCCTCTTATCACCATCATCATCTCTTTCTAGATCTACATACAATTGCACAGATAAACTCCCATCTACGAGCTATGCTGCTGCCACCTAACCCTGGCTGGTCTGCACACTCAGCAGGCCATTCTCCATGGGCAGCCAGATCCCAGGGTTTTCCCAGGGTGTCGGGTTGAGGGCTGGAGACCCCCTCCTCTGTCAGGGCTGTTATTACACAGGGTCATCTGTCACTGCTGCTTCCATTTAGGCAGTGAGAAAAATAGGCAGTGGGAAACTACCAGAAATCACTGGGGACTCTAAATGAACCAAGAGGCATAGATCTCCTTACCTGGATCAATATTATTACTCAGCAGCGGCTCTGTTCACCAAATAAAAGGAGAAAGAAAATTACACTCAGGTTTCACAAATTCACCATTACGCACTGGTTTTCCATCAGATACTTCAGAAAGTATTTGAAATTTTGTGTTATCTTTGTTACACTCCAAAAAGAAAAGATCAACAGTGAAGCACAAGAACCTCTCTGTAGGTTTTCTCAAACTTACTGCTGCCACCTAATGGTGGTGTTTAGTAATTACACCCTAGATTTCACTTAAATTGACTCCCAGCAATCACTGTGTGTGTATTTGTCTTTTGCATGTATAGGATCATGAAGTTCCATGTAGCAAAGAAGAAGTTTAAGGAGACGCTGCGTCCGTATGATGTGAAGGACGTGATTGAGCAGTACTCTGCAGGTCACCTGGATATGCTCTGTCGCATCAAGAGCCTTCAGACCAGGTCAGGAAACGGCATGCACATTGATTGATATTGACAGATTTCTGTGTTCCTGCTTTCAAAATCAAGGAATTTATAGATGTATCAATAACCTGAGCTGCTATGTGTTGATTTTGCTGCAATTCGAGCTAACGCTATAGGTTATATAGCACTTCACAGAAAATCATTATAAATTAACTTTAAACTTTAACATTCTTTTAAGTACATATTTCTTTTCCAAACTAAATACATATGTGTAGATGTGTGTTCCCTTTCTCTCCCAGACTAGACTCTGTAGTGGGTCCTCCTCCAAGGCCTTTGCGCAGCCGTGGGAAGACCTTTTCCTCTCCCTCCCTGCATTTATATTACAGCCAGACCAGCAGGAAACGGTCGACACCGGGGTTAGACTCACCCCCTTTTCTGATCCTTCTGCCAAATGCTTCCCTACTAACTTTGCCAGCCAGTTTGAATTTGCATATGCTTAGATGTATTTGAACTAATTCAGCCAAATGTACAAATATAACTTATCTTAATACTTGAAGCAATTTTGGTGCAGTAATCATTTCACTGACTTAATAAGTGGACACATAGAAAACACAGGTCTTCTAGTTGAAAAGTCTATCAAAATGGCATACATAGCTTCATGCCACACATTACTATGACCACCGTTATTCTTCAGCACAGACTGAAGTCTTCTAGGTGAACTTTCTAGTATTTTCTTAAAGCAGTCTTCAGGAATAGTTTTCCAGCTTCTTGAAGGACATTACAAATCTCTTCTTTGGATGTTGGCTGCCTTTAGTTCTATTCTCTGTCCAGATGATCCTACAGTCTATGATGGTGCGTGGTTTTCTTTTCAGGTATGCTTTGACTGCATTAGCAGTGTGTTTGGGATCATCGTCAAGCTGATTAATTGAGCCATTGCTTTCCGCATGGTATTGCACAGTGGATTAAAATCTGATGGTACTCATCTGCGTTTGTAATTCAGTTTTGATAAGATCCCCAACACCAGTGACTGAAATGCAGCCCCAAATCAAGACAGAGCCTCCACCATGTTATTTATAAATAGGTGTACAGTCAGTGTTTTCTTCTCTCCTGACCACCTCAGTATAGACCGCTGACAATTTGAATCAAACTTTTCTCATTTAGATTCATCACTCAATAACACCAGTTCTTGCTTTCTCCCTGTTTCCCTTCCTAAGCAATGGCTTATTGACTACCACCCTTCTACTGAGATAGTTTTTGATGAGGCAACATCAAACAATAGCTGGATTAACTGAAGGGCTCGATGCAAATCTTGAGTTCTCTGTCAGGTCTTTGTACAGTTTTTTTTCCTATTTGTTAATGATAGACATTTAAATGTTGTTCTTCTGCTGTAGATATGGTTTTAGGCCTACCGCTTCTTCTTTTGTCCTCTATCTGTCCAGTTTCCTTAATTGCAGGACACACTGCACAGCATGCTGAAACATGCCATGTTTTTGACTAAAAGCATTTTAGGAATCACCTTGTAGAGAAATACTATTTTTTGCCAGTTGACCTGTGTTTCAGTCGGCATTAGGCGGCCTCATAAACAAAAAATCATTCATTTGAAAATGCCATCCTTAATCTCTGTGTGTATCTGTTCATTTATGTACCTGTGCTTAAAGCTTCATGGTGTTAAGTCAGAGAGAAGAACCTGATCCAGTTTTTTTCCTATCTCCAGACTGGCCAGTGCAGCAGACTCTGGTCGCACCCAGCCAAGGAATATGTCCTCTCCTGCACTACACTATTATTACAGCAACCACATGAAGAAGCTTTCTGGCTCAGGGTTATTCTATTTCACTTAATTTAATTTTAGACTTTAAAATCCTGCCACATGCAGCCATAGCTGCTAACAAGTGCTATAGCAGTGGAAATCGGGTTACTGCGAGCAGATATAAAATATCTGAAATGTATTAACCTTCCCGCAGAACCATATGGTTGGAGTTTACAGTAGAACATGTAGTTAATACCAGAAGGTTTTGACAATAACTGAAAGGCAAATTAAATTGCAGTACAATTCAATTCCTTATTTTAACCCAAAACTTGATGATTTTAATATGTTAAACTCCATCCACATGGTAAGGTTTTTATTAACCGTGTCTGACACATAAATATTTGAAGTAAATGCAAACAAACCCAAACACAGCTGTCTGACATCACATTAGATCTCATCTGTATTTCCACACTTCATTCTTTCTCCTTTCATCAGAGAGTGGAAACATTATTGTATGTGAATGCTGCTGATTTGTATGCAGTTGTGTGCGGTTTGGATGTGCTTTTTATTTTTTCCTGAGTGAAAACAGGCACCTGTGCATTACTTTGGAACTCAAAGTATGAAAATTAACTTCACTAACTGAACATAATTAACTGTCAGAGAACAAAGACGACCATTTAATGAATACTCTGACATAATCTGACAGTAATTTAAATCAAGCACTGCAAGAAGCAGCTCACTCAGAGCTTTTTTTTTTATTAAATATGCTTTATATTCTATAAAAATAAATAAAACATGCAAACACAAACAAACTGCTACAAAATGTATTACATCCGATCCTAAAATTGAGTTTCCCATAGATTTTCCTCCTTTTTTTCCATAGTTGTTTTTATACTGATTCACTCAAGCCATGTGTGGGGTTTTTTTTACTAACCCTAACCTTAGCCTTCCGTTGCTTTAGGTTTGTTGTCTGACTGCAGATAACCTGAAATACAGCAGGGATGCCTTCTTATATTACAACGTCATTATTTTCTAATATAATAATCCTAATGTATGTGTGTATCTCAGGGTGGATCAGATCTTGGGAAAAGGCCAGATTCCTGTGGATAAAAAAATGAGGGACAAACTGCACCCAGATGGAGACTCCCTAGAGGGCATGAGCATGCTTGGACGTGTGTGTAAGGTGGAGAGGCAGGTGGGTTTAAGAAAAAAAAATAAGGAACACAGAATGCATGTAAAATGCATTCATAAACTTTTATTACCTCACATTGTTGGTGATTTGTTTGGGCTCTTGACCAATACCTGTGAAATTTTGCTTTTAACAGTATCAATTTATCTGTATTGGAAACCCCCAGAAAATTTACAGAATAGTATTCAGCTCTTTCAGCCTTGGTTCTTATTCTCTTTTCTTTTGTGCCTAGGTAACTTCCATTGAATCAAAGCTGGACTCTTTGCTGGATATTTACCGCCAAGTCCTACAGAAAGGCCCCTCAGCACTCACCCTCTCCTCCCTCCCCCTGTTTGAGCTGGAGAACCAGCATCATAACTCGGACTACCCGACCTCAATCATTGGCAGGGATCTTCCCTCCCATCAGGGAGGTGAGCCTGTTGGAAGCGGAGGACACAACAGTGGCGGCATGCGTCGTTCTCTCAATCCCAACCCGAGAGGCTTGCGGCTCATACTGGCACCAGCTGATGATGATGCTCCTCCGGACTCAGCCCCTCCATCCTATCCACCATCCACAGCCTCGCTCTCCCCATCACCTCTGCTGCCCCCTGATAGCCCTTATCCAACTTTGGTCACCACCAATGGTACCCCGAAAAAAGCACACTTCCCTGATCTGCCGCCCCCACCTTCCTCCACGGGGAATTTCACTCTTCAACTCCCCCCTATGGTACACCCCTCTCACCTCCGATGCCCTGCTGACCCGATCTCAGATGATCTGACAGATGGAGTGGCAGTGGACGAGGAAAGCTCTGGCCCCTCTGTTGTTGTAGGATGCGGTGTGGATTCTGACCAAGAAGGTGACAACGAGGCAGCCTTTGGCCAGGGAACGGTTCAGCTGCGGGAGAAGCCTGGCTTGAAAGCTGAGGGGGTCTGGAGGAGGCACATGAGCCTTGAGGTGAAGCCCTTGCTGCTTCTCTCTTCGAGCCCAGATGGGAGGGCTTCAGACTGGGAAGGTGGTCTTGGGAAGTCGATCTCTGTGCAGAACCTCAGTCAACCTTTGACCAACCGTGCCCCTGGTCTCTCCTCTGCACTCAACAACAGCAGCAGCAGCAATGGTAGCGAACGCAGCACTGCCCATGATGATCTTAACAACTGGGATGATACAGAACTCTTTATTAGAGAGTGCAAATTACAAACATCAGAGGAACATTTCGACTTCCTGTCACAGGGACCTGGAAGCAGCACCTCAGACCTTTTAAAGACTGTAGAGGAGGCTGCACCTCACCCAAAAGGAAAGTCAGAGTTTCTCAGTCAGTCCTCACACATACAGCTGGCATAACCACACTTACTGACAGACACACATTTCCATACTGTATGTAAACACCACTGTGGGTGAAGCCACTTTTTAAAATATTTTTACAGGGCAGTAAACAGATTATGTTGCAAGTTTTACAAATAAATCCTTTCTATATGAACAATGTTTTGATATTTTGTCTAACACTTTTATTCCCAGTTGCATACACACTTTTCATAGGGTACTAAAATTACTACAGCCTATACAGTAAATGAATGTACACGTATGTATGCAAGTGGCCATACTCATGTAAGACAAAATATACAATCAATACACAAAAATGAAAATAACCTTACTAGAAAAACAATATTTTGTTTTTATACAAAAATGACCAAGTTTTTCATATTTACTATCATAAATTAAAGAAAAAGATGCTTAATTTGAAGAGGAATCTTGGAAGGAATCCTAATTTTATTTCTAGATCCAGACTTGTTGGAAAAGCTGTAGATGCCAATCAAATAATGGGGCGCATTGTGAGAAAGGGTTACTGTCCAACAATTTTACATTTTTGCTGAGTCTGACTCAGCAGCAAACCCAATTTCGAGTCTAACTTTTCACTTTACAAATTAAAGGATAATGGAAGAAGAATGCTGAATAACTGTCTCACAGCCAGAACTACTTCACTCTAACTCATTGGTCAGCTTCTAAGCACGTGGTGAAACCAGCATCCACATGTACATGCACATCCGCCAAACTCTTTTACACTCTGACAGTTGTGACCATTAACAATAACTACTACTACTCTAAGAAAGGCCAACATGACAAAGAGCTGAGACTGACTAAGAACTTTTCTTCGAAGAAGCAGAGAGTCACTCACTCTGCTAGTTCACTGTCTGTCTTTGGCAACTTAAAATTTCATCTTTTACTTACTCTATGCTTTCATACATATCACTACATGGACAGTTTGAAAAACGAAATATAAATAAAGGAAATAAAGGGTGAGGCCTGGTGTGAAAGAAACAGCTGAAGTATAAAAACTTAAAGGTTGAACCAGGGTTGCATGTGTGCAGACTACAGAAATCTCGTTTTCTTCATTTCCTACAATTGCTGAAGTGTTTGTTAATGTTGATGTGGTTGGATGGCTGGTCTAATCTGTCAGCAAACTGTAACTAAATTTGAATGCAGCAGACCTAATGGGAAGAAATGTCCTATCAGCACTGACTTAAAACAAGTGTTGGAATTTCTCCCACTTGGTTTGGATAGTAGCCCAGTAAGCTGGATGCAGCTGTTTTGAATATTGAACTGTGGTAGACTTTTAAGTGGGCTTTCTCAGCCAAGCATGAGATGCTGCATGTCTAAGCTGTAATTCAAAAGTGCTCATGCATTTCCTGGTGACTCAGACCTCCATCTGCATGTCAAAATAATGTTTACTCCAAACTTTTAACAAAACGGTACGAACAAAGTCTGCCTACATGATCAATATTATCTGAACTAATTTGGTAGAAGTTAAAACCTGTGTTACTACTTTTGTGGATAACCCACTTACTATTTTATGACAAAACTACAACATTTAAAGGCCATTCGTTGTGATCAAACTAGAAAAACCTCATTGATATTTTCTGTGACTTCTCTGATGAAGCCTGATCTTAGATTGAGATTATATGTGGCTTATATAAGGACTCTTTTCACCAGGATGTTGGTACGCACTTCATCCTCACTCACCTCAGTCCTAATTAGAATATTTAACCATTCTGGGTTTTATTGTCACTATCTCGAAAATGACTAAAGTGGACCGTTTATAATATGGTACATTTAATCTTTAAGGAGATGTAGAGGCTTGTATGTTTTCAGTGTTAGATTTTTGAAAAACTGGTGTCTTGAAAGTGTCTTAATAAACAGTGTTTGTATTGCTGCCTTTCTTTCTTTTAGATAGGTTGACTGGTGTTTAAATGAGAATTATGCACAAAAACTATGTCAGCCATCTTCATTTTTGTTAGTCATTTTGATTTGTTTTGTATGTTGTCACAGAAGTCTTAAAATGTATTGTTTGTGCTATTCGTGTCCTTTTATTCATCATTTTTTCTGTTATATCCCCAGAGAGTTGAGTGCATTTCTTAGAATATTAACATCCTATAAAAGAATATAGCGAGTATTATCTTCTGACAAATGACAACTGCTAACACTTGTAGACTGATTTTAAAGTGTTTTATAGACCATGCAGAAGTTGTTCTGGTATGATAAAATATATTGTCATCATGAAAGCACAGTGTGTTTCTGTTGAGATTGACCTGGAAATGTGACATTGTAGTTTATGCTTATGTAATATTGACATAGATTTGAGTTGTAGCTATTGATTTAGCTTTGTTAAAAATGAGAACAGGCCAAATCCATAAGCAACAATGAAGCAAAACACCAAACACAGATGGGACAACCTTTAAAACTGCAATTGTTGCCCTCCCCCTCCCAAAGAAAACATGCCTATTTTTGCTGTCTGTATATTGCTTGAGAATCCTCCTATTATTTTTTTCTTCTTCACGGAGCTATAAAGGCCTCGTTTGCCTACAGACTATGCATATTGTATAGTTGAAGTCAAACTCCTGCTTTTCAGTTGGGCATCCAGTTCACTTAAGTTATGTCGCCTTGGTCACAGACTTTATATGGCTTTGATGGCTAATAATACCATTTCTGTATTGCTTGAACGATAATTTATTACACAACTGGCCTTAAAGCTTGATAATGTTAACTTTATTATTTCTTTGAAATTAATTTATTAAAGTGCACACTATGTTCTCTGGATGAGAAATGCAAAGAATTTTATTATTCATTAATAAAGTACAGGTTATCTGAACTTTTTTGTTTTTGTGTCTTTTTTGGTGGAAATTCTTAATCTTATTTATTTGTTAATTAATAAGAAGACAAAGGAACATTGTGAATCTATAGCCTTCAACTCTCTAAACGGTAGGGTAATTAACAAATGGATATTTCTTAGGCATTCTTTTTATCTGAAATTTCACAATTTTCTATACAATTTAAGCCACGTCTGATGTAAATTTATGAAAATTTACAAGAGTTTTAGAAAAACTAACTTTTCGGGAAGGACGTTAACGCGGCGCTGTCCCCGAATTCACCGTTCGACCGTTAATTGCGCTTACTGAAGTAGTGCGTAGGTAGCTGTTGGGTAGCCAAGCTTAAAATGTCTGATTGGGAGGATGACTACGACCAGGACGGAGTTGCTATCTACAAACCTGCTACAAAACCGGCTTCGGCCGATTGGAAATTTTCATGTAATGACCGTCAAAGGGAAAATGTTGTTTTCGGTGTGAAAAATGGAACCAAATTTGGAGCCCCAAGGGAGAGGAGAGCTAATCGTAGCGGCCCGGGTCCCGAGGTCAACAAGTGGGGAGGTGGAAGTGATCGTGGAGGCCCCGGACGACAGACGACGTTTAGCAAAGAAGAGTCTTCCCGGCCTCTGACTATCACAGTGGAAACTACTTCAATTGGAAGAGTAATAGGTACGTTGTCAGAATTAATGCGGAGATGAAATTTACAGTAACAAGTCTTTCACAGTCTTAGCAAAGCTGCATTTAGTTGTGTTGTTAGCGTTAGCTTAGATTTGATGGGTCCGCGCGAAGAAGCTGTGTAAGTGATGAGGTTGGCCTATACCCTGGAGGTTCTGCAGGTTTAGACTCTAAAACACATTTTATTCTGTTAAAAGGTCGTGGAGGAGCAACAATCCGTGAACTTCAAGAGAGCTCAGGTGCAAGAATTAAGGCAAGTTGGTGTTGTTGTGTTAAACTAGTACAACAAATCATGGGAAATCACAGTTTAGAAGCGAAAAACAAAAACTGCTTGAACTTTTAATTTGTTTAGATATGGTTATTTAACTTGGACTTGATAATGCCCTGATGACAATAAACACAATTTTGAGCCTTGAATGGATTCTCATTAACTTATCTTTTCCCTTCACCCCCTTTCCACTCTGTCCCCTCCCCTTTTCCAATTCTTATGAATTCATTGTATCACGTTTGGGTTCTTGGGTGCTTGGGCGTTGGGAGAGGTGTTAGGGCAAACAATGCTGTGCCTGGACAACAATGCGTTTCCTCTTTCAGTCTTAGGGGGCAGCTATTTCCTAAGAAATTCCTTTGTGGTGCTAAATCAAACTCCCTTCTAAAACTGAACACCCGAAGTAAGAAGCAAAGCACACACTCAAAACTTATGTAAAAATTGGGCCAATCTCAGGTTTATCAGCCTATTCTCAACATATTCGCTAACAAGCTCAAATTCGGCATAAACTTGAGCAAAATGTCAGCATGCTCAGAGTGAACTGCTGAAATATAGATTTGTCAACCTTTTCCTGAGGTTTTCTTTAAATGGGTTTACCTGGCTTGGGGAAGGAACAAGAAAGCAGACTGAGGGAATATTGTAGTTGCCAACTTCCACCTACCAGTTTATGTGTGGTGGGCCCATACCTTTAAAATCCAATAAAGTTCTGCCATAAATTGGGAAAACATGTACATTTTTTTTGTTCATTTTTAACTGTTAAAAAAAATGATCGTTCTACTTTGGGTTACATGCCTAAAAGATTTAAATTTCCATTGATAGTATCAGCTGATATTGGCTATTTACCAGTCTGTTGCTATCTGCATTATGAAAACCAGTAAATCAAAACATTTTAGAAAAGACAGGAGAAATGCCCTTCAACCATGTTATCAGTGATGTTTCATAGTTTGTCCACCAGAGGGTACTGTTTATCTTCTCTGTTAGTAATGATCAACAACCAGCTGATTCAAGCAGCGTGTAAACAAGAAGATGAATGATATTCAGGGAAATATGTCATGGCTCTGAAAGGTGGGAAAGGCATTTTAAATTGCCAAATATCGGTAAAGTGGTCTTAAAAATTGTATTATGGTGTGTGTGTGTGTGTGTGTGTGTGTGTGTGTGTGTGTGTGGTGTTCAGAACTGCAATATACTTTAAAATGTTCTTAATATTTTGTCCCCATGTGTATTTTCAAGTCTCAGATTATAGATGTCAGATTATAAGTGTTTATAAATGTTTCTAACACTTATAATCTGAGTGCATGATGTTTAAAATGCCATCAAAGTTGCTATCCAATGGTAACTTATGGTACTGACTGTAAATGATAAAAGATATAGTTTTTAGCTCTGTTTCTAAAAGGCTTGAACACAAAATATATTGAAAACTTATTGGGAACATGAGTCAAAATGGTAGTATTTTTAGAACAAGAGCGAAAAGTTTAAAATCCCGCAGCCAAATTTACTAAAAATGTGAATATCAGAACTAATTCAGTGCACAGGAAATATGTAAGATGTTATCCTTATACCGTCTTTGTTACTATTCTGTTTGTGTTTTCAGATAAACAAGGGAGGTTATGAAGGTGAGGTAGTCATTTTTGGGTCCACTGCAGCACAGCAGAAGGCCAAAGAGATGATCGAAGACTTGGTGGCAGAGGGCAACTCCCAATATTGTAATGGTGTGAAATTTATTTTAATTTCTTTTCTTTTAGAAAATGATGTTTTCAAAACAATTTTCCTTGGGATTCTTGGTTAATTTTTTCCACTAACATTTTTTTTTTAATTCATCAAAAAAGGAAATTGTTTTTTATTTATATATATATATATATATATATATATATGCGCGCGCGCGCGCGCTCCTTCACAGCATTTAATTCCACCTTTATTTTGCTCATAGTGAGAGTTGTACCTAAATAAGAAGCCTGTGTCAGTTGAAGCAAGATGTTATGTATACCTGAGCTTTTGTCCCATAGATTGCTACATAAGGTTCTGACTTTTGCTGATACGCAGTTGTATCATATTTCATTACTGCACTGCATTCAATTCAGTTTTATTTATACAGCGCCAAATCACAACAACAGTCACCTAAAGGCGCTTTACATTGTAAGGTATACCCTACAACAGCGGTCCCCAACCCCCGGGCCGTGAGTCGTTTGGTACCGGGCCGCGAGAGTTGAGGCTCAGGTGTGAAATGTATAGTTTTCAGGGTTTTTATCGGTTTTCAGCGTTATTTTGTTATGGTTTTTATCGTTTACTCGGTTTTCCTTGGTCTTTTCGCGTGTGTTATGAATAAATTTTCTCTTTTTCGGTACTGGTACTAGTTTTATTTTGTTGTATTTATCCGCGACACCTTAAAGACCGGTCCATGAAAATATTGTCGGGCATAAACCGGTCCGTGGCGCAAAAAAGGTTGGGGACCGCTGCCCTACAATACTACATACAAAAAATCATATGACCCCCTATGAGCAAGCACTTTGGTGACATCGGGAAGGAAAACTCCCTTTTAACAGGAACAAACCTCTGGCTTGACTCCAAGCTTCCTCAAAGTGTTACTGGAGGCCAAGTTAATGCCATCCAGAGTAAGAATCTGGTTAGATACCATATTTCTAAGATTTTCAGGGCTGAGTACAATAACCTCAGTTTTATCTGAATTTAAAAGCAGAAAATTAGAGGCCATTCAGGTCTGTATGTCTTTAAGACATTCCTGCAGTTGAACTATTTGAGGTGTGTTATCTGGCTTCATGGATAAAATGTAAAGTGAAAATGTATGCTATGTCTTCTGATGATACTGCCCAAGGGAAGCATTTATAATGTAAACAGAATTGGTCCAAGCACTGAACCCTGTGGAACTCCATAATTAACCTTAGTGTGCGAAGAGGACTCTCCATTTATTTGAACAAATTGGCGTCTATTAGACCTGTAATACCTGCCGCGTGCTCTAATAGTTCTAATAGAATATTATGGTCAACAGTAACGAACGCTGCACTGAGGTCTAGCAGGACAAGCACAGAGATGAGTCCACTGTCAGAGGCCATAAGAAGATCACTTGTAACTTTCACTAAAGCTGTTTCTGTGCTGTGATGAGCTCTGAAACCTGACTGAAACTTTCCAAATAAGCCAATCCTCTGCAGATGATCTGTTAACTGTTTGAAATGAATGATATGAATTTCTGATTCTTAGTGAATGACTATGAAAATATGGATTTTCTTCTCAGGTTCTCGCAGAGGACAAAAGTATGGAGGAAGATGTGGAGGAGAAAAGAATGGCTCTGTCTGGTCTACTGCTGAATTGCAGGCTGCAAATGTTGTCCAGGACCGTCCATCCATAGACTGGGACGCCATCCGGGAGAACAAGGAGAAGTATAAGGAGCTCAAGTGGAAGGGTAAGTGATCATATTTGTCAAAAGGGCACATGACTTCCTATTCAAAACTATTTAGCTATTGATATAGCTTAATTTGGCATTATTGTAGGATAATTGATTAGAAATTAAACCGTGCGCTAAAGTTAAAGACTTCAAGTTAAAGACTTTTGTTTTTTTGGTGTTGGGGATGGAAATTGTGAACCCCATGCACATGTGCCATACCTATAAAATGGCTAAAATCTTACAGTTTATTAATGCTAAGTTACCCTCAAATATGTGATGTTATAACACCAGCCAGATAATAAAACTTAAATTTGCAAATATAATTATCCAAAGCTAAACTTATTTTGTGAAATTTTTGCTTTCTTCAGACATCCCACCTATCAAAAAGAAGTTTTACACTGAGGCACCGAGTGTGGCCGTACTTACAGCAGAGGAAGTTGGTGAATGGAGGTAAAGCTTAGTGGTTCTTGGTCATATGCCCATGTACTTCCATATGACATGGTTTTACATGTATAAACAAAATTTAAGCCAGTTCAGAAAGGAAGATCTCTTCTGTGCTTTCCGTGATGTTATAACACCAGCCATAAAAGACTTAGGTTACCAGTGTGTGAATGCGAGAGTGAATGAATAGTGGCATTGTAAAGCGCTTTGGGTGCCTTGAAAAGCGCTATATAAATCCAATCCAATCCATTATTATTACCATGCTGACAACAATACCTTAAGTTTGTGAATGTGATAACTCAATTTATACCAGAAGTCTTTCTACTAAAATCTTGAGTATCTCAGTGACCTTGACCTTAAGGTCAGGTTAGGTAACTTGAGAACAAAGCTCATTTCTGCTGCTTGTATCCATGAGCTCATTCTTTCGGTTCTTTTGGTCAATACCCAGAGCTCGTGACCATAGGTGAGGGTAGGTAGGCTAGATCGACCAGCAAATTGAGAGCTTTGCTTTTACACTTAGGTTTCTATTCACCGTAACAGACAGCGTTTGCATCACTGAAGCCATCTGGTCAGCACCAATCCCTCTGATCCCCAGCTCCGCTCACTCATGAGCAAGGCCCAGAGATTAACAGAGCTGTGGCATTTCTCAACAACAGTGCTCCACCTGGTGGCAGGTGGCCACATAAAATTTAAGACTCAACAATTTACCAGCATTTGGGCATCAATTAAAATGCTGACAGTTACATTAAACGACTAGTACGTCTGGTAGCCACTGGTGACATTAGCAACAATTAGTTGACTACTCGCGCACATCCCTAGTTCAAATACAGACGGACAGTCTCCAAGTGGTTGGATTTTTCATCCAAAAACTGCTGTAACATTACTTTTGTTGGACTGTTTTTCCTCACCAAGAAGGATATGTGGTGGGTTTATCTAAATAACTACTTTTTAGAACTCTGCTCTCTGGCTTTATGGGTTGTGCCTGTGATCATTCTCTTTCTAAAGTCTGCCCTTGATTGAGTGGAGTCTCCCACTCTGACTTTCTTGGCGTTTTTATATTTGGTACATTTTGAATTTGGAGCACCTTCCTGTATTCTGTGCTTTTATTTTTGTATGTGCTTTTTATCTAATGGCATGAATTTGACACTGACAATTGATCAACTTTTAAAAGAGGATGGGGAAAAAATACACAGTTATTCAATTTATTGTAATATTTCTGATATTTAACCTGGAACCAAACACATGGTATTCATCTGCGTTTAGCATGGTACTTGGTACTTTGAATCTGTTTTCATGTTTGTTTACACCTTTTCCTCAGGAAGGAGAACAACAACATCTTTGTGGATGACCTGAACGAGGAAGAAGAGAAACGGCAAATTCCCAATCCCTGTCGCACATTTCTTGAGGCCTTTGAGCTTTATCCAGAGATCATGGAAAACATTGACCGGGTTGGCTTCACCAAACCAACCCCCATCCAGGTATGATCGTGGCACCATAGCAGTTTTTGTTTGTTTTTTATCAGTTTAACCATAGTTAAACTTATAAACTTATTAATAAGTTGTAATGATAAATATTTTGAATGTGCCAAATCAGATGAATCTGAATTAGCACAAATCTCTCTGTTGGAATTCTCAGATGTGTGTAAAACCAAATATTTTAGTTTGTTTTAAAATGTAAAATGTTTCTTTGTAAACCAGGGAGATTCTTTACCTTATATGTTGTGTAAATGTGTTGTAGGTGGGTTTGGGAACAAAAACTTTCAAATCTGTTAGAGTGTGTGTTGCAATGACATATGCACCTGTAGTGACATGCCCTGTTTCTGCTGTGGGTAAATCCAGTGTTTGACTTCAGTGTCAGCTTTAACAGGAACTCAGCCTATTTTATTATAAATTCTTGGAACTGAGCCAGTAACTGTTGTAGTCTTTCCAAGAAGCAGAACTGAAAATCGGTTGTAGGTGGCATCATGTGTAGTTTTCTTTTCTTTTTGTTTTTTTTTAAGAAGGGGGGGAAAAAAAACCCTAATTGCATTATTTCTCTCTGCACATACACAATACTACTTTCATTGAGTTCCTTGATCTAATCTTTTCATTTTTAAAGGTTTTCACTGTGTTAAACGTAATTCTAAGTTTTACTTCCAGTTTCTCACTAACTGAAGTTGCTATATAACAGGGCTGCCACGATTAGTCAACCATCAAAATTGTTGACGACTAATTTAATAGTCGACGCATCGTTTGAAGCTTTCTAAGATCCTGAAAGACGCAGGAATAAGTAAATGGTAAATGGCCTGTATTTGTATAGCACTTTACTTAGTCCCTAAGGACCCCAAAGTGCTTTACACTTACATTCAGTCATTCACCCATTCACACACACTGGTGATGGCAAGCTACATTGTAGCCAAAGCCACCCTGAGGCACACTGACAGAGGCGAGGCTGCCGGACACTGGCGCCACCGGGCCCTCTGACCCCACCACCAGTAGGCAACGGGTGAAGTGTCTTGCCCAAGGACACAACGACCAAGACTGTCCGAGCCGAACTGCCAACTCTTGAGCCACGATTGCCCCAGTAGGATAGGATTTAAGACTGAAACAGAAGATGGCAGCAATGAATGTACAAGGATGGCAGCTGACCCTAAACGCCAAAGAAGAAGCAGTCTCCAGTATCGTAGCTGTGTCCAAATTCAGGGGCTGCATCCTTCGTAGGCCACATTAAAAGGGCGATTACGTGACAGCGATGTGATGAAGGCTGTCCAAATTCAAAGACTCTTCAAAATGACAAATGCGTCCTACTTTTCCCCAGATTTCAAAGACTGGTCGGGTGTATCCTTTGTGGCCCAGCTCATCCCAGAATTAACGCAGCTCAGCCAATTCCAGTTTCCAACAATGGCGGCAGCTACTTAGTTCTGCGTCACAAAATAAACTTAAGATATTTTCAGGCGAGAATGTAGTTGTGTTAACTTCAAATGTCTGTTCAATCTATCAAGACATCGCATATTTGCAAAAGTCCTCCGACATTTTCGGAGTCAAGCTGACTGGGAGGTCAAGGCTCACTAGAGCCGGCAAGAACAGCGAACTCCCGGCACATTGTTTTCAGACCCCCGCGGTCTTTCGCTACTCAGGTTAAACATGATATATAAGTCACTCGGATAACTTAAAAATGAGTAAATTGGTTTGGCTCAGATTAAAGTTGTAGTTTTTACACAGCTGAATAAACGTCAAACCGAAAACTGATTAAACAGAAATCTGAGATGTTAGAGAATTTACTCCAGTGTACTGTTATATTTGAGCGAGCAAGGAGCAGAGGACTGAGTTTATTAAACTCCACTGAAACAATCTGCAAATTTCATTAAAAGTTTAATAAACTATCATCTTGTCTTTGCTTTTAGTTAGCGCATACCTTAAACACTTAAAGCTGTATGCTTTTTTTTTGTGTGTGTGTGTGTGTGTCCTGTCTGGCACTGTGGCAATCAGAATTATTGTCTGAAGGCCAAGAAAAATGCCCAACAGATTTACTTTCCCAAGTGGGCCTTTTGCTATACTGGCCCACTTGATTGTCATAGTTTATTTGATCTTTATTAGTTATTTTTATTCTAAGTTATTGTAATCAGGCCAGACTGAACTCAGGGACAGGAAAGAAAAACAGAAGAAAGTTCAGGAGAAAGTTAACAGAAGGAGAGGGAAAGAAAAAGGAGAAAAGAGAGAGAGAGAAAAGACAATGAAAATCTGCCTCATCACCCCCTTTTTCTTTTCTTTTTTTTCCCCCTCTTTTCCTGGATCACCTGTTGAGGGAAAAAAAGAAAACAAGCAGAAGAAGACTAGAGCAATAGAATAAACAACATCATGATGATCTATGGCAATATAACAGTAAATACTAAATGTAAAACATTATTGTGTAAGATCGACAGTGCACAGTGTGCTTTAAGGTAGGATCCAAAAAGGGTGTAGTTTGTGTGTGTGTGAGCACCCGTGTGTACACCTGTGAGCATGGACGCGCTTGTTTTTAAAAGATTCCTACATGTAATGATCTGTTAGAGGGTGTGGGCCGCCATAGCCCCGTCCTCCAGGGCATGAAGCAGGTATGGAGGAGATCAAAACTCCAGACATCCGGAGGCCCTCAGAAATGTTTAGCTTGTTGTTTCAAGGTCACAAATATCTTTAATTGAAAAAAGTTAAATCTGCATTTGTAAAATCAACCAGTGGTGACTAGAGCATCCCGTGTAGGTTGTTACTTGTTTTGGAACAGACAATATTTGGATTTTTAATCAAAATTTAAAGAAACGGTTCAAAGTAAACATAAATAATGAGAGGTTTTGACATTACCCTGCTTCTCACATGCCTGAAGCATCCTTCAGTGACTGAGCACGTAATGTATGATAAGATAAGATTTAAATTATCCAAACATGGGGAAATTTGTGTATTACCACAGCTCGGGTACATGTAGCAGAACGAAAGCAACAAAGAGTATACCGCAATAAAATGAGCAAAATGTAATTACAGTGAGCTCTGTCATGCTGGATTTCATTTTTATTACAACAGAAGATGTAGAGAATGGAAATGAGCAAGTAGCTGGGATGGCAGCAGAAATAGACAGCAAGCCACTGAGCCAGTAACCGTTTAATAAAAGGATAAACACAGAACGCACTAGAGGCTGATTTCGTTATCTGTTCTCATCCACCACAGGTGATTCAGTTTAATTTTATTTACAGTATCAGGGTAAAGTCCTTGCAGTGGCACAGACAGAAACTCAATCTTACCCTACCAGTAAGCACTGGGCAAGATGAGCTATAAATAATTTTATTAACAGTAATAAAACATTTCCCGCCCTTCACACTGAACCTACGCCATGGAGTGCTTTCTGGAGTACTTTCTTTTCATACTTGGGTCACATCAGAATTCATGATGGTATGCTGCATAGGGAAATGAAACACCATCTCTCTTTCAAAGTTTAACTTTCATTTCCAGATTTAACTTTCATTTCACAGTAGGAATCTGGTCAGATTGAAAGCAATATTACATGTAGTGGAACAACCAGTTCTGTACAATGAATCACTATTTATAGCTCCACACTGCACAACAATGTAAGCACAAGCCTGCTGACATGATGTTGCAGTAATGACGAGTACATACTTGCTTCAATATGTTCTTGGAGTTTTTTTTCAGTTGCAGAATAAACAGTTTCTGTCTCTTCAACAGGGGGTTTCTAACATGCGACTAACCTAAACATATATTTAAAAACGTATCTTTTTTTTTTTTTATATATGTCATAAAAAATGTTTTTGTTCTTGCATAGTCTCCATATAAAAGATTTTGGGTAATCTTTATTTATTTGTTTTATTTCTCACATGCTAACATTAAAGTTAGTCTTATACCAGATGTGGAGTTATATATGATGATGACTTTTTAAAATGTAGTTTTTAATATTTCTTCAGTCTCAAGCGTGGCCGGTGCTACTGAGTGGCGAGGACCTGATAGCCATCGCTCAGACTGGAACAGGGAAAACACTGGCCTACCTGCTGCCGGGGTTCATCCACATGGATGGGCAGCCTGTGTGAGTGTAGAAAAACCTTATTTTTAGCACAATCTGAGTGTAACTGGCGCCACGTTCTCAAATAATAGATAGCGCTGTTTTGTTCAATTCCTTTCAGAAGAGGATACCTACAATAATTTTGCCTCTTCCTCTATTAAATCTTTATCTTTTTGTCCTTTGAGTAGACCTAGAGCTGAGCGGGATGGTCCAGGCATGTTAGTGCTAACTCCTACCAGAGAGCTGGCCCTGCAGATTGAAGCAGAGTGCAACAAGTACCGCTATAAGGGTTACAAAAGGTCACAAGTCACTAAAAATAAATTAAAATCAATGATCATGTGATGTAGAAGAGGGCATGATAACGACTGTTCCTTCTGCATCTCTCTCAGTATCTGTATCTATGGTGGAGGTGATAGGAGAGGCCAGATCAACCTAGTGAGGGATGGCGTGGACATCGTGATTGCTACACCCGGCCGCCTCAATGACCTACAGATGAATGAGCTCATCAACCTCCGCTCCATAACCTACTTGGTCAGCTCTTTATGTCTATGCATGTTTGCTTTCCTCAAAGCTTGTGTTGGTCCACTGTGTAGAAAAAAAGCCCATGAAAGTGTTCTTGTAGCATTTGACAGGAAGCCTAATTAAATGCGTAAACAATAGGTGTAGAAATATCTGCGCAGGTCATAGCAAGGATCCACATCTAAATCTAAAATTACCAATGTGTTTTAACTTTTATAATCTGCAGCCAGTGAAAGGATTATCAAATTAAGAAGGTAAAATCAGAGCTGTCTGTATGCAGATAAACTGTTGTTTGTGAAATTTGATTGATTTCTCATAGACTTAAAGTATCCCTTTCTAGTAGGCATACTTGCACGTAGAATGGATGGATTTATATTATAATGTATAAGTTGCTAGTAATTTGTGCCATAGTCTTATAGATTAAACTAGCAGTGTACACCAGCGGTCCCCAACCCCCGGGCCTCGGAATGGTACCGGGCCACGAGAGTTGAGGCTCAGGGGTGAAATGTATGGTTTTCAGGGTTTTTATCGGTTTTCAGCGTTATTTTGTTATCGTTTTTATCGTTTACTCGGTTTTCCTGGGTCTTTTCACGTGTGTTATGAATAAATCTTCTTTTTTTCAGTACCGGTATTAGTTTTATTTTGTTGTATTTATCCGCGACACCTTAAAGGTCTGTGAAAATATTGTCGGGCATAAACTGGTCCGTGGCGCAAAAAAGCTTGGGGACCGCTGGTTTACACCATAATCAACCAGGCTTTTTTTGGGCCCAGAAAATTATACTTGTATACTTGAGGCTTGTAAACATGTAATCTACTGGCTGCTGACACATGGTGCATAGTAGGTGGGTTTTATTTTGTATATTTGGCGTACTCATGTTGTGTGTGTGGTGAAAACGAGATGCGCTGTCTTTAGTAACTGCTCTTTTAAAAAGGTGCTGGACGAGGCTGACCGTATGTTAGATATGGGCTTTGAACCCCAAATTATGAAGATTCTTCTGGACATCCGTCCAGATCGACAGACTGTCATGACCAGGTATAAACAATTTGCCATCAGTTAATGATGAAACTGACCACATGAACACACAACACATCCAATTCAGGAACAAGTGCATTTAAATGGTTGACTTTAAACACGAAAACCATCAAGTATTGGTTGGTGTTCATCCAGAGTTGTAGAATATAATGTATGTATGGAAATTAAAACTACCTTTCTATGCCTGTTATTTCTCATGTTTCAGTGCAACTTGGCCCACAGGTGTGAGACGACTGGCCAAATCCTACCTAAATAATCCCATGATGGTTTATGTGGGCACCCTGGACTTGGCTGTAAGTAGAAATGAATCCAATCAGTGATTTAAATGTCTTGACTATTTTTTTTTTTTTTTTTTGTATACTGTCCCACCATAATCCCACCATAAGGTCGTCAAGTATAAGTTTATTTATATGGCACATTTACAACAGCTCATCCTTCACAAACTAAAATGTAATTGAAATAAGTAAAATGCACAACAATGATGAAATAAAAATATAAAAGAAAGAATAATACAAGACAATACAAATAACTAAAACAACAATGACTAAGGCTGTTAAAACAAAATGCTTGGGTCAACATGTGCTAAAGACAGTCCATAAAAATGTATCCTCAGTAAAGATTTACAATGTTCCAGGGTTTGCACAGCACTAATATTTAGAGGCAGACTATTCCAGAGTCTGGGACCTACCATGGAGAAGCCTCTGTTGCCACAGGATTTAAGTTTAGACCGTGGAATGGTTAACATTAGTTTTGAACTGGACCTCATGGTTCTTTCTGGAGTATAAATAAATACAGCTAGGATAGGTAAGAAGGATGAATTAACAACAATCAAACTACTGTATTTCACATGGTTGTTTAGTGACTAAAAGCTGGATACTGGAGAGATGGTTTCTGTCTGACTTTTGCATGTCTGACAGTTGAGAATTTGTTCATTTATTCTTGGCAGACATGTTATTTACTTTAAAGTTCTAAATAGCGTATGCCCGTTTGGATTCTGTTTACATGCTTCCTGTGTTTCTATTCTTGTCAGGCTGTTAACACGGTGCAGCAAACAGTGCTGATTGTTCGCGAAGAGGAGAAAAAGTCGTATCTGTTTGACTTCATCAGAAACATGCAACTGGAGGAAAAAGTAATCATCTTTGTTGGCAAGAAGCTTGCGTAAGTGCGGAGTTGGTTCATAGTTGTGGCTGTTCACCACTGTTACAGTTGGATAAACACACATCAGCATTGGTACCCACTTTAATCGCGTGTCCTTTGTGTTTGCTCGTTTCCATTTTTGTTCAACATCAGAGTTGATGACCTGTCCAGTGATATGTGCCTTCAAGGTTTGGCTGTGCAGAGTCTCCATGGTGACCGTGAACAGTGTGACCGTGAAGAAGCTCTCAAGGACTTTAAAAACGGTATGTAACGTGAAGGGAAAAGTGCTTTGAAAAATAGTCTGCATGGCACTAGCAGAGAAAATGGAAACACATTTTTGTGTGTAGCTGGTGGTCTTATTTTAAACTAAAGACTACCACAAATAAAGGCTGTTGGATTGAAGTTATGACAGAATAAGTGGTGTATCTTTTTCCAGGTCGAGTTCGTATCCTCGTGGCCACAGATTTGGCATCTCGAGGGTTGGATGTCCATGACGTAACACACGTCTTCAACTTTGACTTCCCACGTAACATCGAGGAATATGTTCATCGTGTAGGTCGCACTGGCAGAGCAGGGTAAGAGATTGTGCATGCAGACTTTACTGCCAGGCTGTGCTTGTGCTAGCTTGTGGTGATGATGCATGTTTCGTTTCAGACGTTCAGGTGCTGCTGTGACCCTGGTGACAAGAGAGAACTGGAGAATGGCACCTGAGCTAATTCCCATCATGGAGCGAGCAGGACAGGTTGGCAAAAACATATTTTGTGTTGACATAAATACACTTTTGATTGAGTAGACTTTTTTTCAAAATGTAACATAATTCCTGAGAATTCTGTGCATGTGTACTTATATTATAATACAGCTGACAAACTGATAGTCTTTTTTTTTTTTTTTCTTTTAAATTCTTTATTTCTAAACTATTACTTCCCGAAGGTGATTACAGGCATTAATCAACACAATTTACAAGGGAAAAACAAAACAAAACGAAAGAAAAGGAAAAAAAGAGAAAGGGGAAAAAAAAAAAGAAAAACAGTCGGGAGTGACCAGTTAGCTAGGTTGGTGGTTTCAAGCTTTGAAAAGAAGATTCGGCTTATGGGTATTAGCATATAGGACCCACTTATCCCAACACAAATGGAACCAACCCACCCTGTCATTGACATAAGCTGTTACCTCCTCCATCCTATAAATCTCTGGCGTAATTTCCCACCATAATGAAAAGGTCGGTATATCTTGCAAGGACCATTTCTTAGTTATACCTTTCTTACTTGCAACAAGTAAAGCTCTTAACAGACATGTATCATTTTTAGACCAGTTCTGCGGTATACAACCAAAAAAGATTGTCTTCATGTCCATGAATGTACAGTCAAAAATGCCTTGTAATGTACCATGAATGTCTTTCCAGTAGGTCCGTAGCAAAGAACAGTCCCACATAATATGGGTGTGATGTGCTCGTTGGTGTCCACAGTTTCTCCAACACACAGGAGGATTCCCATCATAATGAGCCTTTTGACACGGAGTAATAAAGAACCTTATCAAAGACTTCCATCCAAATTCCCTCCAGCTAAAAACTGATAGTCTTAACGAATCCTTTTGCAGGATATCCCAGAGGAGCTGTTGCTTATGGCAGAAAGGTATCAAAAGCACAAGAAAGAGAAGGAAATGTCCAATCCAAGGGGAGGACAGGGGCGAGGAGGAGGGAGAAGAAATGGTGGAACAGACCGCGGCCAAAACTGGGGGTTCTAATACAGAGCTGTCCATGTAAGTTTTCCCGCCATGTTCCTCCACCTTACTCTGACAGGAATTAAGTCAAATTACTGTATTTCACATGGTTATGAGAATGTTCATTTTCTTATCCTTTTCTCCACAGGCTGGAGCAAGGTCTCAATCTACCTGTGTTATTTCTTTTTAATGTGCATTTCAGTTCTTTATTTTCTGTTATTGAAAGGTTTGCTTGCTGGATTATATCTATGATCATTTGGCAACTTGCACCTAATTGTTTTCTTCTCTTAAAAGAATTTAAAATGCACATTTGTCTCTGCCATAAACTTATTAGTCTGTTATCATTCAGAATATTTTATGTTATCTCTTGGTTGTGGAAAGTTTAATAAATTGTTATCTTAAAAATAAATGACATGTTGTGCATTAATTATTGGCTTGTTCCTTGAAAAAATAACCATAGAATTGTGGTAATAATTGAATCTACTTTCTTAATTGCCTATATTATTGGTCAGAAATTACATGGACACTTGGGGGTAAGTGCTCATAATTTGGGGGGGAATAATAATATCATGGAAAAAGAGAAAAGTCGGGTCTTTTGACAATATATATTTTTTTCCAAACAGGAAGTGATGGTTTGCGTTAAGCTCAACAGCTTGTCTGCATTACTTGCTCAAGATGTTTAGTCTGCTGACCACATTGGTTTACTTGGAGATCTGATTCAAAGGAAGATCTAAGCACAAACACTGCTGTTCATTCCTATAAAAATGTGTATTTCAAAACTTAATGAGTCAGATGTATTATGTGACTCTGACAGCTAAATCTAAAATAGAAGTGCAAAAACTGAGCCTGTCAGCACTTGTTATAAGCAGGCTGAAAAATTGTGAGTTTATCAATCACAACCTTTTTCTGCCCTGTGAGCAGACTTTGGTTTCCTGCTTACATTTCTTCAGTCAGTGTGAAAAAACAGCTGAGATGATGGGAACTGTGCTTTCATAAAATTCTGTTATGAATTCTGATATTATTTTTCAGTCTCATCTGAAATGAGTGGAAACGAGTATATGCTGAATTCTGCTTTGCTTTGCAGATTGTGTTGGTTGCTGCATGAGTTGCTGTTTTGTGTATGGATGCTGACTATCTTAGCCCCAGTTAACCCTTTAAGAGCTACCATAGAACCAAGTCCGCCAGAGCTTCTCTTTATATTTTTACATGCTGTAGTGCCATTTTTGGGAGCATTTCAAGTTGCTATACATCAATACAATATGGCATTTAATAGCATGTATGCATTTAGTCAATAGTAACTACATAAATTGCCAAAAAGTGCAATAAACTACAAAAAAATTGAAAATCGCTTTTGTTTTTTATATTTCTAGTTAAAGAAATTTAAGAGGTTTATCCCTCAAAACTGTAAATACAAAAAAGTTGCACAAAATAGTTTCCCACCACAGGAAATTTATTTTGAGTGTCTTCATAGTTTTATTCTTGAGATACACCAATTATTATGTACTGCAGGAAAAACGAAAAATATTATAATACAAATTTGCAAAAAAAACCCAGCATGTGCATCGAAATAAACTATTTCCAGCAGTGTAATTTGAGTTCTAAGCATCCCAGAAGCGATACAGAAAAGCACAAAGTCAAACATGACTTTTAAAAACACCAGCATAGGCATAAAGGCCCCGAAGGTAACAAAAAAAAAAAAAGATACAAAACCAAAGAAGCACACCAAACTTTTCCGTGAACGTGACGTCACTTCCTGTTTCGGCAGGTGCGGACGTGCCATGTTCACGCTGACGTCTTTTCCAACGTAGGAAGTGTTATGAACAGCTGATCGCGTGTTTCTGGAATATCATGTTTTTGTTGCTGCGCTTTTTATGCAAATTTTCCAAAGCTATATTTGGAAGGAAACCATGACTTAGGACAAACTGATGGCATAAGATGTATTTACAACTCCTCTGGTTTCATATACAATTTTTTTTTATTTTGCTTGCTTATGTGGTTGTAGTTCTACATGGATTTAAAAATAGTTATGCACAACGGAGCGTGCCCGCTCCGACCGGACTTAAAGAGTGCCATTTTAAGGTATATATTTTACAAATAAGAGGTATCATCTGGCTTCAGAAAAAAGTCAGTTAAAAAATATAATATATAATAATACATATGGACAATGAAAAGACAATGTAATTTGCTGATTAATAGCTGACATATTAAAACACATTTAAGCGATATATTAAGGATTGACTCAAATATAATAAAAAAAAACACTTAAAAGTATATTAGTACTTCAGTTACTGTTCCCCTAAATCTCAGTTGTACTAGTAGAATTTCTTATAAATCTGTTACAAAACTCAAAGTTGTAAATTATTGAGGCATTGTAAACACTATAGGACTTCCCCAAAAGTTGTTTCTGTTCATCTGTGTTGATTCATGCTCAATCATCCAGGTAAGTAAATCTCATAGCGTCTGAAAACGCTACCCAGATGCCAAGGAGACGTTGAACTGATGTTGATTTTTCATCTGATCCATCATCTGATCCTTTGTTATTGACAGAGATGTCTGTCATTTTTTATTACATAATGCCAGATGCTTCATATTATAGGGATATTTTTATGGGCATGACAAATTGTAAGATAATGTCCAGCATATAATGGTTTCCTATTTGTGGATCATACACAGTTGTCTTTTTAGCAGGTTTAAGTATTGCTGGTAATTTGCAGTGGTTTAGTATTGATACAAATATTAAACCACTGTTAAATACTGATTTTTAATCATGATTTTATTGTTGTTTCAATAGTAACCAAAGGTGCAAAAATGATGGAAAATCAACATCAGCATTCAACATTGATTCAACATCAAATTCTGATGTTGTTTCAGTGGAATCAACTGATATTGACTAAACATTGTTTCAATGGATATTTGCTATCTGGGTATCTCCAGATGAACAGAATCAACTTTCGAAGATTCTGTTCATCTGGATGCAGCATTTGATTGAGCATGCATCAAGACACTATAGCACTTACAAAAGTCACGAGCTCAGATGTGCATTAATGTCCATTTTTAAGTTGTTCCCTGAAAATAGGAAAGCCGCTCAGACGTTCCTTCCTGATAGCGTCGCACAGACATTTGCACTTTCCAATACCAGAGAATAGGTTCTGACTTGGAACGAAAAAGTTGCATAGTTCACCATTTTCCAAGTAACGTTCAAAGTCTTCCAGGAGCAGCTGGAAACAATCGCTCAGGTTTGATTCTCTCCAGTTGTTGTCATCAGTTCGCAAGCAACAGGCATGAAAGAGTGTAGTTTTGGCATGATAAGAGCAAAACTTGTCAAATGAAGAGTCCCTTTCCTTCAGCAGATGTAGCAGGTGCTTTAGGAGTTTCAGACAGGACTTCCTGTGTGCAAGGAGAAAGATACAGAGATTTTGGGAACCTTGGATAATTAAATGTACACAACATATTAGGTAAAAATATCAAACATTTTCTTGAGCTTGCCTATTTTCCTGAGTTGAGATATAAATATATGTGTACATAAATGGATGGATATAAATGTCTAGAGATAGCATGTCAGCTGCATTTGTGACGAAAAGCAAACCTGTAATAGAAACATATTTAGGAGCAGCGAATGACTACAGAGTCTGCCGACACTAAACCTATGAGGCCCCCAGTTTTCAACAAAAACATCGATAACACAACAGCTGCCGTGATGATAACGCTGGCACAGTTTAACGTAATTCTGCAGTAAGCCTCCAGAAGTTGTATTAAAACATGCAGACAAACTATTAACTTAGCCTGATACCATGTTTAAATTATACAGCTTAATGAAGGCTGACGACAGCCGTACATGAAAGCAATACCTGCAGCAAGCAAAGGGGGGACATGAGGTTTACTAGACCAGATTAATTTCAGGGCTTTCGCAACATTTATCAGATTGAAGGTGAAATTATATAAAATAATGTGTTAATTAAATTGCATTAATATTTGAGAATATAAAGAAACACTTTTTCACAAGCCAATAAAAATGTACATGGGCCAATAAAACTCTGGACACTGAATTATTATTACTATTAAGTAACACCTGCACCATTATAACGTTTGTTTTCAGCAGCACAGAAAGTATACATCAAACTTTCCATCAACTATGGAATGCTGATATTCTCGCTTTCCTTCATTGCAGCCACCACATTCTCTTTTAAAGGCCTACAGATACAAACTCTCTCTTTCTTGACCTCTCACACTTAAAACACGCAGGCACACAGATGCACAAAAATTCGGAAACATGAACGCACAACAAATCTACCTCGTCAAGGAGATAAAACTCTGTAGAGTACTTGAAAGTATTTATATATTTTTGCATTTAAGAAAATGTTTTCTTTAAAATTTTTAATTTAATATGGTGCATAAATATAATCAAAGGGTTTTGTTCTTTCTGTTGTTGTTTTTAACAGATTTATGCAGTTCAAAACATTTTGCAATTTCTAAAATGGAAACTAATGAGCAGTTAATTTTGAAAGACCTGTTTTCTCTTTTAAATGTCTATTATTGCTCATTAATAGGACAAGTAGTTATCCATTTAATTGGATTAATGGAATAATCAATTCAATGGAATTATTGGAATAATCCATTAATCCATTAAATTAATTAATGGAATACATCGTTACAAATATAATCGATAGCTGCAGCCCTAGTTTAATACATAATGTAACTAACTAACTGACTGGGTCCATTGCATAGTACCGAACATCAACACACCAAATGGTTTGACGAATTTTTTTTTTTTTTGCCATTGTGTTCATTTTCTACCAGAAAGCAACAATTTGGTAATAAGCATGTTGTTCTAACCTGCAGCAGTTTTCTCCACTTTTTTCACAGCAAGTCTTCTTTGATCCATGATTTTTCAGGATGGCCTTCTCAATGTGAGAGAATGAAACTCTCCAAACATCTGTATGTCAGAGATGACAGAAGAGAACAGGGAAATTTTAAGCTTTTTATACCATCATGAAAATTGCACATTTTGAACTGTAGTAACAAGTGTTAAAGGGGATTTCTGCTTCAGTGGGAAACCTACACCGTAGCTACGATATAACTGCCAAACCCTCTGAAACCATATGCCATTACTTTATATATAACCCTTTCATAAATCCTGTTGACTACATTTTACCAATGTAAGCAACGGTAATACACATGAAAACGCACAGAAACATTCAAAATGACTTTTTGGCACAACACTGACAACAATGTCAGCCACAAACATTCTAACCAGGATTCAGTTGTCTTATAATACTGTGTCTTTTCTCACTTCTACTGCAGTTAACAAAAACTTTATCTATTTCGTTCAGTGGCTCACAATCACATTATGATTAGGGGTTTTTTTTGTTTTTGTTTTTTTATTCACTAATTGAGAGAGGTTAAACCTACCTTTATTACAGACACCATCATTTTCCACTGTACCCTTGCCCTCATATTTTGGGACCAGATAATATGGCTCTCGCTTGTGATCTTGCTTAACTTTATGCCCGAGCCAGCACTCTATTTTAAGGCCTTGGGTTGTGAAAGGCGGCCAGCTTGATTTAACCATAAGGCAGAGAACAACATCCAGCGAAATTGGGACTGATTGTACATGTGTGGTCAGGGTCACTGCTGGACAGCCTTTTTTCTTCTTGTCCACCTTCCATTCTGAAAGAACAAACAAAACCTAACTCCAGACATTCTATGGTACTGGATGCTGTATATTAATATGTTACAATATAGAAGGCATAGATAAATAAGCATGTTAAATTAAAGGCCTTGTCAAATTGAATTCTTCCTCACGCCCTCTTTTACTGTAAAATGAAAATTTCACTAAAACTAACTTAAACTTTGATACTCACCAGTAAAATTCTTGACACATTTCTTCACTTCTTCCCTGAACTCACTGAGCATCTTGGTAGCAGATAAAATGCCATTTTCTAGAAATCTTTCCAGATTCTTCTGGCCACGTTTTAATTCCACACTGTAAAATGCGCCATCATTTCCAAATGGTTCAAGTCTCACCCGATCAACCAAGATGGGCAGCATGACGTCAAATTCATCGGGATTACAAATCTGTGCAACATACAAGTCATACATCAGATTGGACCACAAATCCTGTCCTGAGTTAATTGCGGGAACTCAGAGTGTAAAACCTTACCTTTAGATTTTCATAGTAGCTTCCTGTTTTTAGGGGTTCTTGTACGTCATTAAAGCTTAACGTATTTTGTTTTAAATGATTGATTATATTTTGTATTATCGCATTTATGACTTCTGCTGCCTTTGCTTTGTCAATCATCTTAATTTTCAATTTTTTCAGAGTTTCCCTAAGGATATAATCTGTTGAAGCTTTTTCTTCGGTCGTATCTTTCCTTTTTAAGTCCTCAGATTTTCCTGGTGCAACCTTTGTATCCTGCACAGCAGATTGTACTTCTACTTTTGGCTTGGCACCACAGGCTTTTGCTAGTGGCGATTTGGCTTTGCCAGCACATATTTCGGTTTTTGTGGTCTGTTCTGAAGCCTCTCTTGTATTCTTTGGAGTCTGTTGCTCTGCCTTTGGTATCTTCTCAAAATATTGCTCATTTTGCATCTTTGCATCAAGTTGTTCTCTTAATTTTGGCTTGGTGCCACAGGCTTTTGCTTTGACAGTGTCCACAGAATCCTCTGTAGGATCTTTTAGCTGTATCTCAGTCATTTCTGATGGTTTGGCCTTCCTAACACGTGGATTTGTTTTTCTGGTACCCTCTGGCTTTACTTCCTCTTCAAGTCCTTGTGATTTTGTCCTGTCAGAACATCTTTTTGTTCTTGTGGTTTTTGGAATTTCCTTTTTCTCCAGTTTCTCCAGTGGAAGTTGTTCTGTCGACTTGGTCCTGGTCGCACAAGTTCTCTGTGCTCTGCTGTGTTGAGATTCTCCTCTGGCACTGTCAGGAGGAAACTTTTCTTCAGCTTTGTTTGGATTTTTCTGCTCCGCTTTCTTTGGTTTCTGTTTCGTTTGTTTTTCACTCTGCTTCCCTTCTGTTAAATCAGGAAAACTTACTTTAGTGCACTCAGCGTCGAGACTGTTTAGCTTGCGCGGTTTCCCTCTCCCAGCCATGACAGTGTAATGAATGAAACTTGTCTGGAAAGATTAATCCTTAGTGTGTCCTTTTATTGTATGAGAACACACCCCTTTACTTTGCCACACCCTGCCCTTATGTTGATTCAGCCTTTGACGTATACTCACCGGATGTAAACTGTGAGTGAAAGCTTTTCTGCAGGTCCTATTGCATGTAGTCCTCACGTACGCTATGCTGTGTGTATTGTGTAATAGCACAATCAGTCGGCGAGTGCTGGGCTTATTACTTCCTGGATAATTGCTATTGGCCATAGGGTGAGGCTATAGCCTTCTAAGGTGCCGACACAGCACTGTGCCTGCAATTTTATAAACTTGATCTTTGTTTGAAATTCTTATTAGTTTCTCTTTTATTTCTATATCAATAGCTACATCTTGTGGATAGAAAGGTGTATTGCAGATATTGTGTCATATTTTAAGAATCTTAAACTTCAACACAACTGTTGCTCTCACAGCTTTACACAGAAGGGGGGAAAAACTGCTAAAGGCAGCACATTTTGGTTGAAATATGTTTAATGTTACAAAGAGGCTCATGCCATCTTACAATAAGGTGCTATAGCTTATGCCAATTTAAACTACAAGTGCAGGTGCAAAATTAGCAAAATGCCAATCAAAGTGCTTTAAGAGTCCACATGTGGACTAGAGTCCTGGGAGGACAATTTTTGACCTTTTTTTGTTTTAAGTTCTTTTTAAAGCTTAAACAGAACAAATTCTCTACTACTCCACTACACAGAAGGACACAGTTATGACTCCTTGCTCCTAGAGAGCGCCATATAGTTGCAAACAAACACTAAAAGCAGGACAACATATAATATTATGTAAAGAGTTCTGAACCTACACTCCATTGAACTAGAGAGGTGACAGGTTGCAGTATCTCTAATTATTAGATGTCTAATTAGCACAGAATAGTGTTTCCATGACGCGAATCAACAGTGCACACATTTGAAACATGTTGATGTTACACTGTACTTAATGGTAATCTAACCACTGAAATGGAACCAGGAGTGCTGCCTCAAGGACTAAAGATGTAAGTGTTTTTCTTTCCTTCGAATGCTTTTGCGATGCATTGTGATGATTAACCAGTCTTTAATTATTAAGTTGAAGTAGCCAATTCTAGGATGAAGTTGGATGACTGATGTCCTGCCTTGGGAGACCTTGGGGTCGGCAGAGTAGCACAACATTCATTTGTTCCTCTGGGCCTTCTGGGCAGACTTGGTGACTTTACCAGTAGTGGAGACCTTTTTCTCCACACCTTTAATCACACCGACAGCCACAGTCTGACGCATGTCACGCACCGCAAAACGACCTGCAAAGTGAAGAAGAATAAAAGACGTTTGAGTTCATCATAAAATATCGCATGACTTCAAAGTGGAGCCACGATGCCTTTTGATGAGGGAAGCTCTTGAAACTCTAGGAACTACTTGAACTCACCAAGGGGAGGGTATTCAGAGAAGCTCTCGACACACATTGGTTTGCCAGGGATCATATCTACAATTGCAGCATCTCCAGATTTTAGGGATTTAGGGTTGTCCTCCAGCTTCTTGCCAGAGCGGCGATCAATCTTTTCTTTGAGCTCTGCAAACTTGCAGGCAATGTGAGCAGTGTGACAGTCCAGCACGGGAGCATAACCTGCGCTGATCTGGCCTGGGTGGTTGAGGATGATCACCTGCAAAGCAAAGGGACAACATCAGTGCCTTATTAATAACCGCAAAAAAAGCTTTGTTTTTTTTTTTTATTTCTAGTTTTTCTGCTGTCGTCTTATTTGAACACATTCTTATCTGCCTTGAGGATTGAGAATATAAATAGTTCTGACATTAGATGGAGATGAATTTAAGTCATGTGCTCGTTCTACTATAATTGGATTTTTTACATCCAAATCTTGTATCTACCTGAGCAGTAAAGTTGGCAGCTTCCTGTGGTGGATCATTCTTGCTGTCACCAGCAACATTGCCACGGCGAATATCCTTGACAGATACGTTCTTGACGTTAAAGCCAACGTTGTCACCGGGTAGGGCTTCGCTCAGTGCCTCATGGTGCATTTCTACAGACTTGACCTCGGTAGTCACATTGACAGGGGCAAATGTCACCACCATTCCAGGCTTCAGTAATCCCGTTTCCACACGACCTACGGGGACTGTTCCAATTCCTGCAAAGAGGTCAGAGTAAAGCAGAGTAAAGCAAACTAAAAGTGTTTCAGTTCTCTACTGAAAAAGGTATGTGGTTTTCCATGTTTTGAAATGTCACAACTATCCTTTATTCCCAAAGTATCTTAAAAGTTTATCCATATGTTATTTGTACACCACTTGCCTCCTATCTTGTAGACATCCTGCAGGGGAAGACGTAGAGGTTTGTCTGTTGGACGGGTGGGGGGCTGGATGGCATCCAGAGCCTCCAGTAGTGTGGTTCCTGACGCATTACCTTCCTTCCTATTTATTTTCCATCCCTTAAACCATGTCATCTAGAGGAAAGAAGGAAAAAATGATAATACACAATTTTATACAGTAATAATTTCAATTCTAAATTAAAATAATAACAGAACATTTTATTGGTTTCTTAACCTCCAGGACATTTTTTGTCACTTTTTAAATGAATGAATGACGCGTCTTGATCTTATGAAGAAGTCAATTTAACTAGCAGAAAGTTGCATTTTATTTTTTCCCTAGTTAACACCACTATGATTCATGTTGAAGAAAAATACTTCTTATTTATATCTATAGCTGCTGAAAGGGAAATTAGAGAAAAAGTTCGCTTTAGATTCTTTGACAGATCATGTATGAGTTTGTCCAAGAGCTGTATTGAGCTACAGCTTTCTATCCACGGCACCAGTCAAACAAATGAATATTCAAATGATGGGCCACATCCTGGCTTTTGCATAACTATGCTTTGTTTTAGTACTTACATTAGGGCTGGGCTCAAGCATGTTGTCTCCGTTCCAGCCGGAAATGGGTACAAAGGCAACCGTGTCAGGATTGTATCCAATCTTCTTGATGTAAGTGCTCACTTCCTTCACGATCTCCTCGTAACGTTTCTGGCTGTAGTTTGGCTCCGTAGAGTCCATCTTGTTGATTCCCACAATGAGCTGCTTCACTCCGAGAGTGTAGGCCAGGAGGGCGTGCTCACGAGTCTGTCCATTCTTGGAAATACCTGCTTCGAACTCTCCCACGCCAGCTGCCACAATCAGCACAGCACAGTCTGCCTAAAAATGCAGTGGATGCAGCTTTAGTAGGATTCCTCAGTAACTTTGAAATACTACCACTATTGGATGCTAATACTGTAATGTACTGTAATAATTTCTACACCAAGTTCAACACCTACGATAGTCACTAATGGCAACTGAAATACTTCAATGTAATAGCAAGTGATGCACTTTGTGTACACAAACTTGCAAAAGCACCTTAAAACATGCAATACAGAAGCTAATATACTTCATAGTGGCCTAGCATCCTCATGTTACACACCTGAGAGGTCCCGGTGATCATGTTCTTGATGAAGTCCCTATGACCCGGGGCATCGATGATAGTCACGTAGTATTTGCTAGTTTCAAACTTCCACAGTGAGATGTCGATGGTAATGCCACGCTCCCTTTCAGCTTTCAGCTTATCCAGCACCCAGGCGTACTTGAATGATCCTTTCCCCATCTGGGACACAAGCAACACTAACCTTCAAGACTTTTTTGCAAACAATTTAATCTCTTTTAAATTATATAAAACTCAAACAGCTTCTATTGTGTCAATTTCTATTTGATCCACATGGCTTCTGCCTTAATATGTGAAGAGCGGCGGGCAGTTAAAGAGGTCGTCTTCCTCTCCCGTCTCCTTACCTCAGCAGCTTCCTTTTCAAACTTCTCGATGGTTCTCTTGTCAATGCCTCCGCACTTGTAGATAAGGTGGCCTGTGGTGGTGGACTTGCCAGAGTCCACGTGGCCAATCACCACGATGTTGATGTGGAGTTTCTCCTTTCCCATGATGACTGGAGCTGGCAGAAGTCACGAGGCAGTCTGTCTGCTAAAGCCAGGGTTAAGTTACAGTCAGGAAGCAATGGATTGATGAACTAGCTGTTGTGACTGACATATAGTGAAATGGGCTTGTTGTGAGTGAATAACATATTATTTGATGGTGGAAAATAGCCCAGACTTGTTTGTGTAATTAAACACCATAGGGTTCAACATTATGCTGGCAGAAATTCAAGATATTGCATGGCTCTGTGGAAAAATACTGGAGTGGGAATCTCAGCTGGTGCAGGAAGAATTTGTAATTACATTAAAATACTGCTCAAAGGAGGAAAGTGAAAGTAACTTGGGCTCAGATTTGCTAAGAAGAAGGCTCTTGATTGTCAGTACGTGTTTTCTTTAGCATCTCAGAAGACTCCGAGGACTAGGGAGGATATCAGTGAACTGCACAGAACACACAACACTCCTCCCTCTCTTACTCTATCCCTCCATCCATCCACACCCCTGCTCTCCTCTTTCACATCCACATGCTTCTCCTGTTCTCACCACTCTGATGTGCACCAACACATCCAGGTAGCTCAGATGATATTTCACAGCACCATCCTCTTTTTCATAGCCACAGACTCAGTACAGCTTCCCTCTCAGCCAGAATCCACCATTTTGTCAGGTCTAGTCTACTAACAGTGTAGCAGCCATTACTCAGACACTGCAGTGCACTGTGCACAGGTTCACGCAAAGGGAAACAGGTGCTGTTAAAGACTCTGTGGGGGTGACGGGGTGATGACCCTGAACATTAGGCTTCACACATGCACTGCGAAGTTTTGTTTAACCAAACCCGTGTGACATATTTAGTCTGAATGCACTCTGCAGCAGGCTGAACGTCAAGTAGCTTAATCCAACTGTAATATGTATCCCCACATGATCTTGCTCAGGTGAACTTAGGGCAAGGACAGTCATCTACATGCGCGCGTTTAACTCATCCTTCACAGATAACGTCACAGCGGCTGCCGCAGTGCGCTTTCACTTCTAAAAGATGGTTAAAAAAAATAAACCTATAGAAACAGAGGGCGGAGCTTCAGAAAAATCTAAAGTATTGCACTAAATCTAATGTCTGAAGGAATTAACGGAAATGTCAACCCTCCGCCATGTTCTGTTATCTGCCCGCTTACTGAAGCCTGGATGCGCATTAACTACCAGCCGCCTGTCCTGCATCACAGTATCCCCACACACAGAACCGCTAAAAATAAAAACAGGCCCAGATAATTTACTAATGGCATCAAAAAATAAATCGATAAAATAAAGTCCACTTCATGCATTATATCGTGTACTGCGTCGTACCTGAGAGCTGGCCGGTGTCAGGTTGGCTGCAGGCGCGGATAGGCTGAGGGGAGACGCTGATCCGGTTATAGCTCGCAGGACAGGCGGGGGTGTTGCGTAATTGCGCGCACCCGCCGTTGCACAGCATCACAACGACGAGTTACCGTAAACGAGTTTATTATAGGGCACAAATATCAGCATCCATTGCCGGACACACCGGCGAGTTAATATGCGCTTTAATGTCTGCAGAAAGCTTCAATGATCGGTAATTCCCGACGCATAACTTAATCGTGGCTTTTCAAGGGAAGGAAATGGGCATTTAAAATTCAAGACTTTGCATTCATTAATAATTAGCATAGTATACATAAACAAGGCAGTTGTCGTTATTGTTGCTTTGCTATCATTAGTTGACTTTGAGATATCAGGAATGAGTGACAGCTCCGCTCTTAAAGGTTTGCAGTAAGCAGCAGGTGAAGTCTCACCTTTCCAGCCGCTCTCTAGTTGGATTAAAAGAAGTTATGTGCTTAACGTCTCTGCCAATTACGTTAAAGTACAGTGGCATTAAAAAATAGCAGTTAAACAGAGGCGTTAAATGATATTTCCATGTTTTCACTTCCAGGCAAACGTATATTTAGTTAAGCAGTATCACCTTTTAAGGACAATTGTGTGACTATAGAGAATTGACTTAATGGGTGCAGGAATTGAGGGTTAAAAGCAAACAAAACGGTTAACCTGTGCACTAACCTGACTAATTTGTTTGCCATTTTTTCCCCCATGTTTTTTCTCACGAGTATAACTGGCATTTTCCCTGCTCTAAACCCTCACAAATGTATGACTGGTCCCCAAATGTAATCTACTAATCTTTAGAATAAAACAAGTCAAGGCTGAAAACTCAAAGGTTTTTGGGTCTTTTAGGAAATTGGATTGAGAGGATGCTACCAGCGACGAGGATTAGAAATTAGTATAATCAGAGGGACAGCTCAAGCTGAGCGTTTTGGAAATGACGTAAGAGGCAAAAATAAAAAGGAGAGGATAGAAGAGGTTTGTGGGTGCAGTGAAGGAAGACATGCAGAGGGTTGGTGTGACAGGAAGATGCCAGGTTGAGAAGGAGGCAGATGATGGGAGAGAAAGCAGATTAAGTCGCATAGGGCTCGTTTTTAGGCAACTATAGGGTACTTAAAATTATTAAGTATGTAAAACCACATTATTCTTAGTTAATGTGAAAACTGTTCTAGGAGATAAAGAAATAATACCCCAACACAAGATCTGATTTACACAGTCTTTATACCACAGCGATTTAAAACATTTCTCTCAAATGTTTTGAAAGAGGAATTTTACAATGATTTTTACTTAGTACAATTTAGTCCCTTTATTCTCTGTGCAAACAAAGCACAATAACAACTGAAATAAATGAAGTCAGTAACAAAAAGAACTCAAAAGAATGAGCCTGCATTGCTGATCCCTTTTGAACTTAAGCAGTAAGGCACATTATAAATATTCGGAAATTTCAAAGACAAAATGTTAACCTTACAGTTTAGCTTGGATTTACCTCTTAACTGAGATTATGTATGAAAGAAAATTGTACATAATGTATAATGTGTGCAAATATGATGAAAAAAATTAATCTGTCATTGACACTGAAAGAAGGCGATCACCACACTGACACTTAAAACTTGAGGAAATATGCCTCCATGTGATAAGATTAATCAAAATTTAAAAGTAAACAAACGTCCTTTTTAAATCCTTGTAAGATTTAAGATACCTGAGAATTCGGGGAATAATTTAAAGCAAAGTCCCTTTATTAATAAGATGTACTGGAGAGATCATAACCCCTGTGACGTTAAATCCTGCTATCTCAAATAAGAGTTGGCTTGTGAACCTGAAAACTCAAGACCACTGTTCCCTCTAAGCTGAGCGCGTGAGCAATCGTGCACTGCTGACAGTCTCCGTGCACAGAAAATCAGCAAAATAAAATAAATACATGTATTTACTTTCATTCCAATTCAGGCTGGATTTTTTTTTTTTGTGCGCAGCACAGATTTTCTGTGTGGGGAGACCATGTCAGCAGTGCGCGATTGCTCACGCGCTCAGCTTAGAGGGAACATTGCTCAAGACACTGCACCATATTACAAGTAATCATTTTTAAAAAAAAGTAAATTTCTCTAAGAAAAAAGGATAAAATGCTTGGAGACATTTTTAAGGCATCATCCCTGAACAAAGTGTACACTATAGTCATAATGCTGAATTTAAAACGTTTGGGATTTTTAAAATTCACTATAAAGCCTACTGGCACTTCATTATGGGCTACAAAGTAACAGATTTAAAAAAAAAAAAAAAAAAATTTTGGTGGGCATCGGTGTGTACTGGATTTAAAACTGTCCCTTCTGTAAAAAGGAACCATTGGGTATAGCAGGTTGAATCCACAAAACCACCTACAGTGGAATGATTTTCTTCCATAGCTTATTTATAATGAGTTAATATCTAAAATGCATTATTATCTGTAAATATCAAAGTTGATGTACATTAGCCGACCTTTATAGTTAGTTATGCAGCCTGTAGCTTCATAACTAACTAATCTCATTGCCCCCCCTCCACATACCAGCAAGCCCGTTTGGCTTCATAATGAAAGCTTCCTCTGATACTTCTTGGGAAAGCATATGTTGATTTCTTCCTCTGAGAAATAATATATTTGAGTAGGTACAGCTACAACTTTCTTTTTTTTAAATCACCGACATTGGGCTCATCTGTTTCAAGACCATGTACCCACAGCCACATTAAGGAACATCTTTCCAAGATATCATGGCAATTACACACTTATCCAACCATGATGAATACAGCTAGAACACATCTCTCCCTTAAATTACCCACCAAATGAGCTCATGTTTGAAACTTGCCCACCGGACAAATCTGAAAATTTAACCCGAAAGGGTCTCATGTCTCAGTCTGCATGATAGAAAGATGTGTGGACAGCCCAGGACTGCACTGTTCCTTTACCAAACACAGCGTAGAATATTGCCCCAAACACGTCGATGGCAGCAGCAATGTAGAAAACAATCTGCCATTCTTCGATGGTGTTCTAGAGGACCATTAGCACAGTTAGTGTTAACATACAGAAAAGGCCTTATTTGATTAAATATCACTACTAAGCTGTTTTATTGTCATGTGTGTGGTGTAAAATGATTACATACGATTACAGATTTAATATCATTTGGATTAACTGACTGAACATAGCATGCAGGTATGTAGTATGCTCTTCTCTGGTCTAATGTAACACTTAGTTACCTTTCTAGGACTATTGGTGCCCCCTATTGGCCAAACCTTAAACACCTTAATCCTGTACTTACTAAACCAATTACAGAGGAAATGAAGCATTATGCTAAAGTAAGGATACCATCTGTCAGGACACCCAGAGTGTCCTCATTTTGTATGAAGCAGCAGCACACTACATATTAAAATCCAATGAAGTTTACTGCTACCATTCACTACCTCTTTACTCGCAGCTATAAAGATACTGTGTACTCTATGTGTATGATTAATCTAGATTCCAGACTTTACTTTTGAAACAAAAAAAAAAAAAAGAACTGGTTAGTTACATCGTTGCTGAACATGTTTCTTACCTGCTGAGTCAGAGCTCTTGCTATGACTGGTCCCACCATGCCAGGGATGGTGGCAAAGGTGTTGGTGATTCCTAGGAGAATACCGGCATATCTAAAGAGACAAATAAAAACATTAAGTCCTGAGTAATAAACCCGATAAAAGCACTATGTAGTACATAATGTTGCTACACTGATAATGAAATGTAATTATATTTATAAAAAGAAATATCCTCCATTATCTCATGGTCTATGTTGATGCCTAAAATTATTATCTTGATAACAACAGGCCAGAGGGAAACTTCAATATGTCAAAGATATCTGAACCTGAAGATACACTGAATTACACATTTATACCCATAATCTCTCATCTTCACACTGAAAATGATTCAAAATTAAAATGACTGAAGTATTATCATTATTATTAGTAGTAGTAGCATCCAACAGTTTTCTGAGGTGTAATTCTTACGAAGGAGCAATGTCAAGGTGGTTGATGTTGAAGCCAGATGCCGACACTCCTCCGAGAGAAGAGGAGATGGTGAGGAAGGTCACAGCCAAGGTGTAGTCACAGCCTGTATAACCTGCTGCCACCAGGAACACTGCAGGCCCAATCATCCCTACAGAAACAACACAACTGTGAAGTAGCAATACTGGTAATATTTTTGATGTCAAGAGCCTGCAGTCAGTTAAAAGTCGAGGATTCAGCAGTGACTGTCATGAATTACCAATGAGGGTGAAGGACTTCCTGACAATGACAGTGCGGTATTTGCGGGTTTCTCGCAGATAGTCGGCAATTTGGCCGCTCAGCACAGCGACCACAGCACATCCCAAGTAAGGCAGAGCCGACAGAAAACCATTCTGTTGGGAACAGACAATTACAATCATTTCATTACTGGGAGACTTTATTTTTTACTTTTTCATGTACTCTCAGAAGAGAACGATTAACCAAGGATGTTGAATGTTTTAGTATTGCAGTTAGTCATTTCTACTTTACCGGTTCATCTCCCTGGAGTTCTAAACAAACTAACCTTTTGTCCCAAGTTTAAAGGGGATCTATCGTGCTTTTCTATATTTTCTGTTAAATATTTACTATTGCAATTATGGCTTTTCCTATGAAGCATGGCTAAAGTATCAGATATAGAGGTTAGTGTATGTATTTACAATCCCTGTGATCAAAAGGCTCCATAAGAGCTTCATATAAATAATACACATACATTTTTTACTAGGACTCATACTCTAGAGTTCCAGAATTTAAAAAAATCTAATAAAAATCAGCTTAAAATGAGACCAAGTCCTTTTTAAAGTCACTCTGGTATTGATTTAAACTAATGTGGTTTCTCACCTGCTGTATGCTAAATCCCAGGATGTCACTCATGTAGGTTGGCAGCAGAGTGAGGAGGGTGTAGAAGGTCCAGTTGTAAGAGAAGTGAGCCACAACAATGGCCAACAGCGGCATCGAAGTCACTATGGATCGCCAGGGGATGTTGCTCGCCGAGGTGGACAGCTGGACCAAAGCGAATGTAGAAGTAGGATGAAGAAATAACAGAAGAAGTTCATTAGAATTTCTTCGAAAACACATCTGAAACAACAACCTTGATGTTCACCAAAGACTAAAGAAAAGATGAAGCTGCGCAAAAAATGTCACTGCTGTGCTGATGAAGCTTTGACCTCCTGAGACCCGAACTCTTCCACAGCATGCATTTTTAATTTCTCTTTGATATTTGGGCATATTGGGGCCCGATGAATGTAAAAACAAAGAATTACCAGATTTATTTATTTTTTCCTTATTTTGTTTTTAAGAAAAATAAGAGCCACATCTGAGGATATTCGTTTAAAATTTTGATAGAACAGTAGCAGTATAATGTCCTTGTAAGTGGATATCAGGCCCTTGCAGAGCAAAATTGAGTATTTTGGTCTAAATAACCCAAAATGTGATGTCCACATATGTGGACGCCAGGTCCTAGGAGGTTAAAGCCACTGCAGTCTATCCAGCCATACTAGGGCTCCCAGCTGCTACATGCTCACCATCGCAGTGCCAGTAACGCAGATTCATGGCAGGTATTTTGACAAGAACAGATAAGAAAGTAAAATGATGAAATACACTGATATTATGTAACATTAGAATCAGATAACTGGACTGGACTGGAAATGCCTGCAAACACGCTGTAGCAAGCACTAAGAGCAATGCAATAAGTGTATATTAAAGCTGCTCTTTAATGTAAGAGAATTTGCTTCTTTTTTTAAATTTACAACCTGTTATCATGTTACTACTGTTACCTCATTCTTGAGCGAGGAGGTGATATAGAGTCTCTCCTGCTCTGATATTCGTGGATGGGTATTCGGGCTGTCAAAGACGAAAAAAGCCCACAGGACGAACCACACCAGTCCGACAGCACCTGAGCAAACCACAAAGCAACACTGGTGACCTACACTCATCCAGCATAAATCCTCCATCATATGAGTGCCTTTATCCAGTAAGCAAATATGTGGAATGTGGTTTGGTTGTCTGTTCCTGAAACTGAACTGAAGTCTGAGTATCTCATTATCTCTGTCTTGCCTTAAGGGACTTTTACATCTGACATATGTTTGGTAGAAGTAAAAGCCCCAAGTGAAAAAAATCAGACCTCTGCATTGTTTCCATTTGTGCATACATTTTCTTCTTCCCATTTTCTAAATTGTTATTTCCACTGTCAAAGAGGAACAGATGCTAGAGACAGCTGCTAAACAGCACTGTGAAGAAGTGTTGACTAAACAAACAAGTCATTTGAGTTCAGACTGATACGTAAGAACCTCTTTAAGCATAGCTGACAGTATGTGTTAGGCATGTAGCATGTTTACATAAGACAAGATTTTTTTTTAAATTACCTGCAATGTGAATTCAGAGTTTTTAAGCAAATTGATCACTGACGAATTCACAATACCAAACATTATCAAAGAATGCTATTCTAAACAATAACAACAAACTGACAAATCTGTTAAAAATAACTCACATAAACAAAATATGAAATCAGGTTGAGGTAAAATTTGTACAAAACACCTCTTAGAGCAGGGGTCAGCAACCTGCGGCTCTTTAGTCCTTATATTGCGGCTCTGCATGGTTTGGAAAAATAAATTATAAGTATTTAACTGAAGTGGATTTTATTTGTGTTAGTTCTTTTTTAAAACTTGTAGTTCTAACTTGGAAGATTATTTTTGTATTTCAAGATCAGAATAAAGTTATATTTTATTATTTTTCATCGCTCAAAATAAGCGTCACACTCGTGGAAGACTTTCAGCCCTCAGTAGGCCAAGTATGGAGAAATGTAAGAAAAGAAAAATATCTGACTAAATTACAACATTTAATGATGCCTGGGCAGATTCATTTGTATTTACTTCTGACGAGAGCGGCCTACCAGTATGCCTGATTTGTGGAGTGTCGATCTTTGGATCAACATACATATGTGAGCAGCTGTTCTCCACCACGAACTATGTTAAAAACAAACACCGCTCACGCCTCACAGACGACAGCTTACAGTCCTGCGTAAAGATGAAAATGATTTCGCACAGCCCCTATCGTACAGCAGACGCTGTGTGCAGAGGTTCAGGAGCAGAAGTCCGATTGTAAACACATCACGGCAGACCCGACGATGTTTACATGAACATGCTCTTCAGCATCTCTTTATTGATCACTTTTCACACGCACAGCCGGCTGCAGCTTTCCAGCTCACAGCCCGATACATACAAGCAACAGCAGAGAGAGCAAGCCGGTGAGGCGTGATTGTGGATGACACTCAGGTACGTCTGCCTCTCCTGCAGTGGCACTGCGGGCCATGCCCCGCGAAGCACGTTAACCAGGTTAAACAAATATGCAGATATTTTGAAAATATTTATTTTTAATTTTTTAGGAGCATAGTGCTTTTTCCAATTATTTTTTAAATTCTGGTCAAGGCCACGCTACACTCCGATAGCCCAGAAGGCGATATAAGGATGACGGCTCACTGTTTTTGTTTGCTAATGGATAAGTTCAGCTTTTTAATTCATTTAAAAGAGACCATCAACTAGTTGACTTTCTTTTTTGTTATTATTTTTTAAGGGTTGAAAATGTGTTCATTACATAGATAAAATGTAATTTTCTCCGTAGCACTTCATGGATTTCATAAGCAACACACTATAGTTGTTTATACAAAGCATAAGGTAAAAAAACAAAACAATATACACAGTGTTAACTTCATTTTAGATGTCAAAAAGTATTTGCGGCTCCCAGTGTTTTCTTTTCCGTGGAAACCGAGTCCAAATGGCTCTTTGGGTGTTAAAGGTTGCTGACCCCTGTCTTAGAGCACAAAGTAACTGAGACTAAGAATCTTTTTTTTTTTCCTTTAAAACAAATCTTCCTAAACTCGACTATCAATAGTATAATTTACATGCATTACCAAATATATAGAAGACATAGGTCCAGTCCAGGTAAAAGATGATTTCACCAGATACAGGAAGACTTATTACTGTCCCCAGCTGTGCTCCTGGGAAGAGAAAAGAAGTAGGTTTGTGTAACTACTGAAGAAAGAACAAACAGAAAGTGGCAGGTGGACATGAATAGTTAAAGGACAGATGCTGGTCTGCAAGAGAAGCCTAAGCCCAGCAGCTTAAATATTCATGATAAAGGTTAGTGTGGCCAAGTGTTCATATTTTACTTAATGTAATATTTTTCAAGTGATCAGCTGTAGACTGAAGCTAAAAAAAAAAAATGCATAAAATAGGCTAAAAGTGCAATTTGTCTTTCTGTTGACAGTCTAGCTCTTGCTGCAGTCTTACCAATGTAGGAAATGGTGAGAAGTCGGCTCCTCTCCAGCGGTGGGGCCCAGGCTGCCCACATGGTGTACATTGCTGGGAATGTAACACCCTGAGGACAAACACATCAGGAATATTAAGAGAAGTGCACAGATGACACTTAAGCATAGCCAAATATTAGCTTAACTATTCCTGGAAACCATTTCAGGACTGTCACATGACTTTTATTGCCATTTGCAAATCTTATGGCTGCAGCACAGATAGTGATTATGGTTCATAAAACAGGGCTGCACAAATGCATTCAACTCCGTTTTCAACATCTTCATTCTGATCCCCTACCTCGCCAATCCCCTCCAGCACTCTGACAGCAATGAGGTAGCCTGCACCCAGGTCAGCAGCAACAGGGGTAAGCAGTGTAAAAATTACAGTCCCCAGGATCCCAAAGCCCATCAGCCATTTTGGTCCAAAGCGGCCAGCCAGGTAGCCCCCAGGGACTTGTGTCAGGATGTACCCGTAGAAAAAAGAGCCCAGGATCCATCCCTGTGTTTCTGAGTCCCAGTTGTAAACACTGGCCTATGAGGGGATAGATTAGAAACTTTAGGACTTCAGGGCTTAGGATATTGATATCATGTCAATTCAAGACTTACAAAGTACTGGGTCTTGGATGCCAACTACATTTCCCCGTTCACATAATTCTGCCTAATGTATGTTATTTTCCTACAGACAGACATGAATAAAAATAAGGAGCCTGCAAATAATAGTAACTCCTTAACTTTAAAATCTTATCAGTAAAATCAGTAAACTGTTACCTCTACATGTACATGAAATTATACACCAAAAGACTGACTTTCACTGAGAATCCAACAGGTCTATATAACTGGTTTGCATTTAAATCTAACTTCAGGACCTAGAAAGTCTTTAGGTGGCAAACATACTCCCAAGCTACATTGTTACTTTATTAAAATTGACTAAACCTATGGAGGACACACTTTAAAGTGGGATTAAATAGCTGCAGTCAAATTTCGGCTCACCGTGTGATTGTGTTTGCGAACTGCAGGGTTGGAATGGCGAGGGCACACTGTGCCACTGTGGTTGGGGTTTGATTGGTGGGTGTTGTTGAGCATGTCCACCATCGCCACACTGAGGTTTACCCTCAAAGAATAGACTACAAAGAAGCCATAAGAGGAAAGCAATGCCAGGGCGTAGCGTGATGAACCGCATGCTGGAGCTGAGGGACAGAAACGACAGCAGTGTGAATCATCTGTTTGCACGTATGGTCTGTGTATTAATACTACAATATCACAACATCCGTGTAACAAAAGGAACACAACATAATCCTAATAAGTCAAATCTTAAAAACCTTTCATATTTTCATGCTGTGCTTTTGTATTATTATAATTGAATTTGGTTATCCTTTAAGTAATGATTCTAATTAGTTTATTTTAAATAAATAATATCAATTTCTAGCATCAGCATGTTGATAATGCATCATGATACATTTCTGCATTGGTATCCTGTCTCAGCCCCATCTGTAAGTCAACTCTAATAATACCATCAAATCTCAAAATTCTAAGTCTTATTTTCAGAACTAAGCTACTCTGGATTCAGGAGGTTCCCCAAGGATGCTTTGGCAGAAAGAATGTAGCAACCGGGGATTAAACCATCAACCTTAAAATGAGTAAATGACAAGCCAAACCTAACAACAACGTTAAAGCTCTGAAACTTGTAGCACAACCTTATTTTCATAACTACACTTCACCATTTAATCAGTCTATTTAGTTTGCATACAGTACAACTACCTGCTGATACGACTGATAGTACACACCACTGTCACTGTTAAAATGGGTCTCCTTTATCCAGCCGACTGAACTTATCCAAAATGATACAGAGCTTATTTCAGTAAATCCTGTTTACATTTGGCAAACCTAAACTTGCCCTGTCAGTTCTGTCAGGACTGAGTTCACTGCATGCACAGTTTCTCAGAGCTAAACCACTGCATTCAATTAAAACCCGTTTTTCCTTCGTGGGTATGCAGGTATGTCATGACTCAAATATCATAGAGACACGTCTCATGATACGATTCCAGGGCAGACGTGCCTAACCTCGTGACCGATGCTCATTAAAAGATAAAGTGCGTTTACACACAGGTGTGGATGACCAACTTAAATGTCTTAGATGGCAAAATACACCTAAAAATGCACACTCAGCTGGTGAATTCAGTAAATCAACCCTTCTATAATGACAGCTGTGTTAGTGACGACTCTAAATTTAAGGTTTACACTACAGTCAGACATACCAGCCACTTTAGCGATAAAATTGTGCTGTTCAGGTTGTTAGTATGTGTCTTTCCTGCCTCTTCCCAGTTAACCAGCGCGGCTTCTTACAAACATATGCTGCACAAAACGACCGAAGCGCCCGCATCGTTAGCTGAATGCTTTGGTTTTTTCTTTCACCTTTCTGGACTTCTTCTTCGCGTCCCCGGCGAATCAGCGGAGTCCTCTGCTCGTCGACCTCCACGTCCGACCCGTACCGCTCCATTTTTTTTAAAATATCAGCTTTTAGTTGGATTGCTTTACCGCATCACAAGCTGAAAGCTAACTTCCCTGGAGCCTGTCAGCTGAGCTCGACTCGGCAACTACCCGTCACGTGACGTTAATCACCGGACCGGAAGAGATCGTTTTATTCAAGTGAAGGTGCTGAGGAGGTGCTGTAAAAACTTTCAGCAAGAGTGTCAAACTGAAATAAACAAATACATCATTAAATAATTGACTAAACTCGCAAATAAATAATACATAATAAATTATTTACAATATCAGTTCATTTTAAAAAAAATTTTTTGAAAAAGAAAAGCAACGTTTAAGCCGGTGCGTTTCAGGCTGATTACTTTTTAGACACCACAATGACATTTCTTTTTAATATAAAAAAGAAATGTAGTCAAGTCGACTTATACATGGTTGAATATGCATGACGTTACACTAAGAGCCATCGAAAAGGGAAGTCGACTTTTTCAGTCGTATTTCATCCAAAAATAAATACTCTTGCCAACACTGAAAATACAAATATTAAACAGTAATATTAAAACAAATTATGTATCAGTTTTTGGTACTTGAATCCACACATGAATGATTACCCAGGAATTTTAAGTTATCTTCTTTGTTGATAACCAGTGGTTATCAATGAACGTGCTGTAAGATGAGCAAGGCGCTCTGAGGAAGTCAGTCTGTTTCAAGCTGATGATACAGCATTTTAAAATAGCCTACCACAATGACGCTGGAATAGGTGGTTACAAATATGGGCATGGACATTTATTCAGGATTTGTTTAGTTTTAATAAAACACCCTCAGGGAGCACATCACCATACATGCATATACTCTCGCAAATGCCTTCATGTAAATTAAAATAAACAGGAATTGCCCTTAATTTTAGTCTGTGTCACTGTGGTCCGATTTGTTAATTTTTTTTTTTGTTCAAACTGAGTTAACATGAATTGTTGTGTTTTTGTTGTAATGCCTGCTCTGAACTTCTTATATCTTGCTGGTGACAAATACCACACAAACATCATAATACCGAAGAAGATAAATAACATCTAAACTAAAATAGACATTTTTCAAGTAATAAAAGCTACATAGAAACAAAGTAATCTAAAGTAGACTTAAAATTTTTTAATTAAGTTAAATAAAGCTTTAAACTAATAATAAAAATCTAATTCTGAATGATTTGTTGTCAGTTCACAGCCCCAATCTGATTTCAAGAGGGCTGACCTATAAAAAACAAGCATCCAAATGATCTGTTTAAGAACAAATAAGTTATTCTTAACACATGGCCTTCATTAACAAAACAGTAAAACAGGCTAAGAAAAATGATGTTACATCTTCTGTTCACTTTACTCATAGTCTACTGTCAGTGGCACAAAACCTTTATCTGTAGTTTTTTCTGTAAGTAACCAAAATAATGGGGTTGGTAAGGTCTCGCACTGATTCTCACAGTGATGGCAACGACACATGCCTTTTTTTACAGCTCATGGATCATGTGAAAAATCACATAAATAACAATGGGTCAGCAACCCTCAGGACAACCTTCAAAGGGAACCTCCACTGCAACCTGAGACCCACTAACCTTTTGACACGAAAAAAACCTCTTGGATGAGAGGTGCACTTTTTTTAAATGGTAAATGGCCTGTATTTGTATAGCACTTTACTAGTTCCTAAGGACCCCAAAGCACTTTACACATCCAGTCATCCACAAGCTACATTGTAGCCACAGCCACCCTCGGGCGCACTGACAGAGGTGAAGCTGCTGAACACTGGCGCCACCGGGCCCTCTGACCACCACCAGTAGGCAACGGGTGAAGTGTCTCGCCCAAGGACACAATGACCAAGACTGTCCAAGCCAGGGCTTGAACCGGCAACCTTCCAATTACAAGGCGAACTCCCAACTCTTGAGCCACTCCAGTTTCCTGCTTTTTTCCAGCTTTTAAGGCTAAATATGTATACACTTAAACCACTTTAAAGCACTTCACACGTAAAGCACAATTTAGACTCACCAATAAACTTATCATGCATGTATTTGGACTGTTTGAGGCATTGTCATAGTGCAAGATGTTTATAATAGTTTAGAGGACCAAAACTGCAAGTGTGACTGGATTAACCTGCTTGGGACTCTGGAAAGCAAATACACCGTATAGTTCCTTCCTCTAAGGACAAAGATATATGCTTAAAGTGTAGTGAAGAACCATTAACAATTACTGAAAAGAGCAGCTTGTTAACCACCGGTTCAAAACCTGGATACTTTTTTACCTATTTCTCAGTTTGAGTGTTTTTTACACAGATGCCCAGAAATTAATCGCTTCTCATTCAAGATAAAAAGCTCCCATATACCACATGCAGTCATGGTAACAAAGCAAGTGCACCCTCTTTTAATTCTAAAGTTTTACATGTCATGACACAGTGCTTCCTTACAGAAGCAGGATGACGCAGCCAGATGCTGATGATTAAGTGCAGTTGACTAAGTGACCATTAGCAAGTGTGACCATGCATAGTAAACTTTGGGCAATTTGGAGGCCTGAAGCTGGGAAAGATTATAAAGCCACTTCAAAGTCCATCATGCTACAGTGAGATGGATTGTTCACATAATCAAGCTTTCTAAGAGTGAACATCCTTGCAAATTCAACCCAAGGCCAGAGAAACTACAAAAAACGCTTCCATCTCAGACTCTACATGCAACAGTTACCATGTTAAATGTTAGAGTTCATGACTGCAGAACTAGAAAAAGGCTGACAAAAAAGACTGATCAAGAATGGTTTGTTTAGAACAGTCGCCAGGAAGAAAAGACAAGAATCAATGTTTTGCAATGGCCCAGTGAGAGTCCAGAGCTCATCTGATTGATATGCTGTGGTGAAACTTGTATGAAGAGCTGTGTACGAATGAATGCCTGCAAGTCTGAACGAACTGAAGCAACATTGAAAAGAAGAGTCATACAGCCATGATACAGTCATACAGAAAACAGTTAATTCAAGTTATTGCTGCTAAATGTGGTTTTACTGCTGAATTGTGGGGTGCATGTAGTATTTTGGCTTGTTTTTTGTCAAATGAATAACAATACAGGGTAATCTATAATGTTGCTGTTCACCTGAGGTTGTGTTTAAATATTGTTAGAACCTGGTGAGGACCAGGTGATTTTTTTTCATTACGGTATGTCCTGATACACAAAATCCTTAGAACTGAAGGAGGACATACTCTCTTTTTACCATGGATGCATACACATGTTAGAGAAATTAAATTCTAGCATTTGTGAGTTTGTGCAGCAGTTGTTTTGCCCAGATAATAATCTAACCTCAGTCAGTTATCATAACTAAAGAGTTTTTTCCATCGTGCTCCTCATTGACCGAGTCTCTTATTCTATTAGAGTCAGACGCTGGACACAACAGCTTACTTATTATTAGTGCCTGAAAAAAGTTTTCCAGTTTTTGTGCTGTAATCCCTGCACCAGACAAACTAATGTAAAACATATGAACATGAAAAGGTCAAAGAAGTAGTTTCCTTGCACAATAAATATGACAATTGGAGAACATTATTTCTTCAGATCAATACCAAAAAACATTTTTCTAAAGAAGATCATCCTGTGATGATGGCTCAGAGATATCATCACAGCATGATGAAACCTGTCCAAGTTCGAGATAAAAACCATCAAAGATTGCATTAAAACATAATCCAATCCCCAAAACCAAACATGTTTCACAGACTGCTGTATCGCGTGACTTTCTGTACATTTACTCAAATTAATTGTCATCACACAGAGGAGACACGTTAGATTTACTACAATTTCAATATTAAAACATGAGATTCGTAACACTTGAACTTTAAACTTTTGCTTTGTGACACTGCAAATAAATTGATTTTTTGGGTCCAGTTAGCAAATCATTAAAATGGCATTTTCTCCAAACTCAATTACTAGTGAATAAAACAAGTTCTATTTTGTTTCTGTGTAGAGAGGAATGAACATTACACTCCCCGTCCACATGCTCACATGTAACCACAGAATCAGATGATGTGTGGGAAGGATGTAACCTTCAAACACAGGTTTGTTGTTGAAATGAGGAGCAGCTGAGCTGTTTGTCTCCAGGCTTTGTTGTTTCCGACACAGAGAGCGAGAGAGAAAAGAAAGACAACCGTACTGTCTGTGTGACAAGAAGCAGACAGCCATGAAGACAGACTTACAATACGGTGATGTCACAGCGCTGACAGGAACACAAACACAGGCTCGTGTCAGCAAAAAGCTGTGACGCTAAATATGAGGTGAACAAATGTTGTACTTGGAAGTTAAACAGTTGTTGATGAGGTTAAGGTTTTGCATAATAATTTTTTTATGTCAACAATTTACCAATTTTACAGTTTTAACCAGATTTGTAAGAAAAATAATATAGATAGATAGATAGATAGATAGATAGATAGATAGATAGATAGATAGATAGATAGATAGATAGATAGATAGATAGATAGATAGATAGATA
>NW_024582879.1:160084-218180 GCF_018398535.1 Haplochromis burtoni | reverse complement strand
GATAGATAGATAGATAGATAGATAGATAGATAGATAGATAGATAGATAGATAGATAGATAGATAGATAGATAGATAGATAGATAGATAGAATCTTTTTTACAAATCAGGTTAAAACTGTAAAATTGGTAAATTGTTGACATAAAAAAATTATTATGCAAAACCTTAACCTCATCAACAACTGTTTAACTTCCAAGTACAACATTTGTTCACCTCATATTTAGCATCATTATATTATATATATATTATACATAAATATATAAAGGTCACTGTCCAGAAGAGCACAGTCCTAGGAACAGCAAAGATATTGCGCAGGACCCTCAAGCTCCCAGGCCTCACTGTTTTGTGAGCCAAAAAGCCCCTCAAGGGTTGGTTGAGACCAAAATGGAGCTAAAAATCAAGTGAATAAAAGATATACTGTAGCATACTTTTAGGTTTAAAGCTTTTGCCCTCCCCCTAAGTGGTCTTTTAAAAAAGGAGTAGAAAAGACACTTTATTAGAACTGGCCTAGAGTGAGACCATATATTGCATGAGACTACAACACTACTTCCAGCACCTATATGCACCACAACAACTGGAATGTCCATTTCAGGCGTTCTCTGTTCAGTGCAGCTGTGTAAACCATCCTCATTAGCAACCAGTCACGCCTCCTTAAATCTAATGAGTTGGCTACAGTATGTGACTTTATGATGAACAAATGTCTCTCTCTCTCTCTCCTCCTGATCTTTCCCCTCCATCCTTCCACTCTCTGGAGACAAGGACCTTTTTGTACGAAAGCGAAATCATAGGACTCACATGCTTTGGACAAGAGAAAGTGAACGATCACAGCGAGAGATAGGGTTGCTCAGAAGAGAGGGAGGCAGAGAAGCAGAGTGAGGTCATTCAGAGCTGGAAAAGGGACTTCAGAACTGGACAGCTGTGAAGTACACTGGACCAGACTGGCCAGGATTATCTGAACATGGAGAGTGAGAAAACAGAAACAGAGGAGAAGACAGAGGGGAAGTCAGAAGGTAAAATGAGCATTTAAAAAACTTCTGAAGAGATGTTTCAGACAAGTATTTGCAGCTAATATGCATAATATTCAGTTTATTCTTACTTTCAAAAACCAAATGTTTAGTCTTTGTCTAGAAACTGCTACTTACAGCTTGTCAAAATTCAAGATATCCTCTTTATTATGTGTGTTTTCAGACCAGCAGGTTAATATACTAAATTTATGGGGACATATAAAAGAATAAGGAGTAAAGTTAGTAAAGTTTTTCTTTTTCTTTTTTTTCTAATAAGACAAGGCAAAACCAAAAAGAATATTTTTGGCAGTTCAAAATGATTTTTTTTTCTTGCATATATCAGATTTTCTTCTTTTTTTTCATCATTCCTTTACATTTCATTCAGTCCTGAAATATTTACTGGGCTGTGATACCAAAATTTGCATAACCAGCCACAAAGTTACTTTGCCCTTTTTGTACCAGCTGCATCTGCAAAGACCATAAAATGTATGATACAGGGATAAAAACCAATGAGCAGCAGTAGTGTTGTAAAACAAACCTTAAACATAAAGCCTGGTGAACACATATAAATAACATTATGATATTTTTGTAAAATGCTTAATTTTTAAGTATTTAATATGGGTATTAAACAGGGATTATTTAGTTATTTTAATTTATTTTAACAGTACATCAAGATTGTGACCTACAAAAATAATTTTAATTATCCTTCATTTAATTCAAGCAGGGTCAAGAACCTTAGAAGGGTTTACCTAAATGGGATGTGGATGATTTTAATGTTATCAATTACTCCTGCTTGTTTCCTGTTTTCACAAGCCAAAATGTCTGCTGTTTCACATCAACGCTAAAGTACACCAAACGCAGCTTTGACCTTTTTGTCCTGATTGTTGGTTATCAGCTGAACGCAAGCTGTGATTTAGGTTTGTTTGGAGAACAAAGCCAGCGTGTATGAGATGAACTAAACATGCAGTCCAATGCTATACCAAAAATATGTCTCACTATCCAGACAGTTGTTGCTACTTGTTACCAAATGAGACATACAGTGCAGAAGCAACATCAAAATGTCACAAAATCCTTTTGGTTTCCTGATGGCAATAAATTTAAATATTTTTTGCATCTTCTGTTGAGGTCACTCTGGGACAGATGTTGATGTAACATGTTGACGTCAACTTTTTTGGCCTGAAACAGCTGAAGCCAAAATCACAAACTCAAAATGCCAGAGGAAATTTGACAGAGAGTCTTCATTGTGGGACACATTCCTTGTTTTGCTCTTTCACGGATGAGAAGTGTTACTCATATTGTGCTCGTGCTCCTCATCATTTATGCATGATGATATATGTAAAACGTGTTTCGTATGACCCCGTGCAGTTTTGACAGTAGCCTCGACCTGTGACATTTTCGCAACAGACACAAGCATTGTACTTTTCTATAACCATCAACTGTGCCCAAATGCATGAAATATTTGCCATGAACCACACTGCAATGTTTTTGTTTTTTTACCTTTAACATAGGAAATGCAGACACGCTGAACGGTGAATGATATAAATTCACACACTAAGTCTGAAGCTGCCGTGATGCTGAAAGCAATTTGCAGCAATGTGGTGATCACCAAGCGACTACAGATGAAAAGATGCTGGTGATGTGAAGTGAGCATGGCTCGTGATAGACTTCAAGACCAGCAATGTGACTACCAATGAGAGTGAGGAATACTATTGATTGACATATGGCATGGTAGTCAAGCTCTTAAGCTGTCGCCACACTGGAAGCAATTTGCTTGTCGTGCATTGCTTTACAGTCGACCGTGTGCAGAGGTTTCAGATTACCCGTTACCTAGGTAACCTTCTAATATATTTACTACCACATTATGTCAATCAAGGGTATCCTGTTCTCTTATTGGTAGTAATTCGCTTGCCTTGAACAGAGCCCTTGAGTAAGTGAATGCTATTAGAAAAAAGGTCCATTGGAGTGAATGGACCTTGTTGAATCCTGCCCACTTTGCATCACCAGCAGTTACTTTCCCTGTAATTGGTTGAAGTTGCCACATGTGGATACAACTTTAGGTTACACTGGGGTTGATGAAAAGAGTTTAATGCAGACATTAATGACTTTAATCACACGACAGAGAAAGCTCACGGCGCAGGCCTTTTTAAACTTTATTTGAGTGGGTTGAAATTCATTTGACGTTTACAGTTTGTTGAAATTACATGATCACAATTCTCTGTAATTCAGAGCATTTAACAGTTACGCCGAATTTTATGATTCAAGACCAAACGTGAAACTCACTGAACTTTTTGGAGTCAGATAATATGAGGAGCAACTTTTCTTGTATATAAAAATATATTAAAAGTTTGTTATTTTATAGAATATCATCTGTGTAATTTATATTTATTCTACTTTTATTTTTGAGATGCATGAACCAAACCTGTTTTCTGTGGTCTTTTGTCCTGAATAAGTGTGATAAATAATCTGTTAGCGATGCCAATTATCGATGATGTAACAAATAGAAATTCTTTGAACTCAATCTTACATGATGTGTTAAATGTCTGAGAAAGAAAAGGTAAATAAACTGTTAATTTACATGTGGTGGGAAAAAAGGGGTTTTCTTGTGGCAACCTCTTTCATGCCTTTTCCATACTTGCTTAACAAACAAACAAACGCTTAACAGTGGATTTGTCTGTGGATTCAATCAACATTTTCACAGAAATTTAGCAGATGTTGTGTGGACACCACACTCAGCTTTTCATGTTTTCTCCTTAGATACAGAGGGAAATGTTGAAGAAGCTAGCCAGGGGATTTCTCAGGTAATCAAGAACTTTTAAACACTTCACACTTCATATTTATTTGTTTATGCCTCATAATGGGTGAGCTAAAAAAACATGAACAATCCCAGCTTTATTATCAAATCAGAACAAGCTCATTTAGACAAGTTACCAATAAATTACATAATATTTGGTTTATGACTTAAATTGTCTATTAACAACCGAGCCTTTCTGTCACTATTTATCAGAAGACGCAACAAGATGTTTCTTTAAATAGTAAAACTTTTATATATATATATTTTTTTTTACATTTTTAATACATTTTGTGTTGGTGACTTTGAGCAAACGCTGTGCTCTTTCTAGAGTAGATTTTGCTCAAGATATCAACATAACCAGTGCTGGCATTCTGTGCCTCACCCTTTTTAAATTTAAGAATATTTGATTGGTTTTATTTTATGATGAAGTGAAACAAAGAGCAAGAAGAGTGAGTTATCCAATGTTGGACTCTGCAGACAAATAACCCAAATCAGAAGACAACATATTGCCCGAGATAGTGAAGCATTTTCATCACAATGAGTATGGACTACCAAAAGTGAACAGAGCACACAAGAAAAATGCTGTTTACAAAGTTTTAAAATAAAGTTTCGGCTCTTTTAAATTTGCACCAGGTCTCATCACATTTTAACAAAAGCTCTTATTTACTCACAGAGGATGTGAAAGTTTAAAACTTGACTTATGATTAAGATATTTTTCAAACCCTTGTGGAATATTTTATAGTACAGGACTCACTTGTACAGTATAAGAATTCAGTCTCCAAATTGAGTTCACTTTAGCACATTATGCTCTCTTAAGTATTATTTAAATAACACTCTTATTCAGATTAACTAAACTCAATATTGGCAACTGATACGAGTAAATACTAAGATCTATGCATTGCAGTAGATGCAGATGCTTCTATGAATCATTATTTAGCCACTCCTTAGAGCTGTAGCCTCCAGGTGTATAGACGCATAGTCAGCTATTACACAGGAATAAGAGCAATAAGGCAAACAGGACAGATGGTCTATTGAGTTTCCTGCTTGATGCCTTTCACATGACCAAGAGAAAAAGAAAAGCAAGAGAGCGATGGAAAGATAGGACAAGAGAGAGCTGCAAAACCCATGTAATGTTCCCATGAGCTGATTCAGTTATGCCCGTGAAGTAAATTCAATCAGCTATGCATGAGAAAACTGAGAATGGAAGAGCAGAGAAAAAACAAAGCAAGATAAAGATTTCTCTATGTATGGAATGTAATCAGGGAAAGGTTAACATAATGATAAGGGTTTAAAAGACAGCACAAAACAAGTCAAAATGCACCAAAAGCACAAAGAATCAAGTGTAACAAAGTTGGAGCAAATTGGCAAAATAGAAGTTAAAAAATGGAGCTTAAAATATAGCACAAATGAAATAATGTCTAAACTGTCTGGTTAAAGAAATGAAAAATGGATTCAACCTACAAATACCTTCAGGTAAATAATCAGATGGATCAAATCAGAGAACTTAGAGAAGCATCGATACCGAGCTCCTTCTCATTTGTATAACTTTGAATCCCTCAGTTGTTTCTCTTTTAATTTGACACACCCTTAAGCACACTGGTGAAAACATTACATGTTAAACTGCTCCTTGTGATGCAGCTGTGGGGTCTGGTGGTTGAGCTGCGCGAGGGGCTCCAGGCGGCACTGGGGGAGCTGTGCGAGCTGCGTCAAAAGGACCACGGTTTGGAAGAGAAGCTGCAGGCCCATCAGACTGATGTGGATGATAAGATAATGGGCCTCAAGAACACGCTCAACACATTTAAGGTGCTGGAGAAGCTAGACAGTAAAAACACACACATACACAGTCTACTCTTGGTGTGGCCTCTGAAACATAATTTAGAACATCTGACTTGGACTCTGTTGAACTGTAAACTAATTTAATTAGGCAGGAAGGCAACTCTTTCAGACTCTCACACTTCTTTTCAACAGGCAGTTCAACGTGGACTATGTTGCTAATATTTTTTTAATGTGCATGCATACGAGAAATTCTCTCTTTTGGATTTGAATCCCAAATTCTCCCCTTAAAATCTGACCCTGGTACTTCCCATTTCAGCATAGTGACTTTCCCAGTCTACCAAAGTAAAACTACTGGCACCTTTTAATCTTCTTGCAGGAGGAGCTGAATGTGGCGTTGTTCCACATCAGGGACATTTCCAGCAGACAAAGAGATGTTCAGAAGAGGATAGAACTGCTGCACTCAGAAAACAAAGAAATGATGTCAGTTCCACACAGGTAGGGCTGCAACATTTTGAAAAAGGTGCTAGTTTTAATAAATGTACACGCATATAAAAATTATTCACAGTAATTATTCAATCATCCCACTCAGCTCCCTAATGGTGACCCAAAAAGTTCAACTTTCATATGTAACTTTGTCAAATAAGCGCTCTTTTTAATTCTCCTTCACCTGTGCTGATCGGGCCACTAGCAGAAAGAGCTCCAAGGCTGATGTGCTGACAGCATCCAGTGATGAACACATCTGTGTGCCCAGCCAATCAGAGCTCAGTGGTATTCAGCACTTTTTCCCCAATACGCAGAGCAGCGGGTCACCGCCGAGGAGCACCACGTCGACTCAGAGTGAGTCTGTGTATTTCAACATTTACTATGCAAAGAGTGTAAGCGAGAAAATGACCGGCTCGTAGAGGCAGTTTGCTCATACTAGTGTTTGTGTGTTACAGCCTCCACGTCTGAGCAGGACCAGCAAAGATCTTGTCCTGAGACCAATAGTCAGACTGAAATAAGTAAGAAATACACCTGTTTCTGCTGATAAACATACTACTGCGGGTAGTCCACATATCTATGCACGAACCCACTAAACCACAGTCTCTTTTTACATCCTGAATCATGCATTACTTGGTAGTCAGAGGAAGTTTAAAGGCAGAAGTAGGTGGATTTTACCACCTCCAGACAGAACTATGGGTAGGAGTTTCACCACTCTTTTTAATTTAAGCAAAACTCAATATATAAATATAATTGTTAAAATGGGATTTTAGTCAACATACATGACCATATAAAAAGGTGTTTTAACCAGCTTTTGCCTTATGTTTGATGGCAGGTTTTATAACAGGTGCATATTACAAAAAATATTATACACAGGTAGTAAAGGCCAGCCAGTAAGCCTGGCCCCCTTTGCAGTTGTCTGTCTTTTATGGTTATAGAATAATCCTCTTTATTCTCAGAGTTTAAAGAAGATTGTGTTCTGTATGTGCAGATAAAAGACAGAGAGCAGCCTTGGAGCTGCTGGAGTCTGAGAGAGTTTACGTGTCCCACCTTTCTCTGCTTCTGAAGGCAAACATCTCCTTTAACGGATCAGAAGCCCTCACTTCCAAAGACAAACGGTAAAGCCTGCTGACACCCTAACATGGCTCGATTCAGACTGATAATTGAAGAAAAAGACATGTAAAGCAGTTTTTTGGAAAGAAGAAATGTCCCAGCCACCACTAACCCCTACCTGATACACACACAGAGACACACAAATCAACACTCGCAAGAATATATTCCTGATCTAATTTGAGTGCTTGCAGTGAAGGGTGAACAGGAAATAAACAAATTAAATAAAGGCACATTGTAAACACCAGAGAAGACACTCTGTTAAAGAGACTCCACACAGCTTGTTAATGCAATCACTGCTTAGCTTCAGCACACGTGCTCCCAATGACTGAAAGCGCCAGTGAAATGGTGCCATCGCTGAACTGGGTCAAATGTTATTTGTGAATGATTGCATTTGTTTTAAATTGCTTATCCTGCTGTCAGATGTCTGCCACACAAGATGGCACACTAATTGACACAAATGCAAGTTTTCTCACGTTTTGTAGGAATGTTGATGTTTATAACATCTGCTGCCTTTTGTTCTACTTTTAGTCCATTTCCCAGCTCTTTGAGGTTTCTGATCCAGCAGCACCTTGAGCTACTTCATACTCTTCAAGAACGTGTGCTCAAATGCCAGTGGCAAGGCATAATGGGAGATATATTCATGAGGCTTACAAGTAAAGAGGTAAACACAGAATGAGAGCGCAAAACGAAATGTGGATATTGTCCTTTTTGATGTGAGCACCATCTACTGGTAAATAAAATGAAAGTTTTTGAATTCTTAACATCTTTTAAACCAGCAGGCAGTGAACGCTACATATGCACTCCCTCCATTTTTCTAATAAGGTGTTGATTCAGTATCAGTTATCTGAATCTATCTTTCATGGACTTCCTTTTCAGCTTTCTTAGCCTGCACAGTTTGTTTTTCTATACTATGTTTGAAATAATATAAGAATCTTTTAAGTGTATTTAGGCATTTAGAATTGGTCAAGACCTGCAGAAGTTCAAAGAAAGCATCAGACTGGGAAAAAAGGTGATTTATGTGACTTTGTATATAGTATAGTTGTTGGTGCCAGACAGACTGGTCTGAGTATTTCACAAACTCCTGATCTGCTATGATTTTCCAACACAATCATCTCTAGGGTTTAGAGAAAATATCCAGTGAGCAGCAGTTCTCTGGGTGAAAATGCCGTGTTGATGTCAGAGGTCAGAGGAGAATGGCCAGACTGCTTTGAGTTGATAAGAAGGATATACTAACTTGTTACAATCAAGTTATGTGTCTCTGAATGCACAACATATCAAACTTTGAAACAGCAGATGAATATATAGTGGTGGTCTGTCGGTTGAGAATTGGAAAATAAGGCTACAATTCACATGAGAATACCAAAAACAGACAATAGAAGCCTGGAAAAACATTGCCTGGTGTGACGAGTGTCATGGCTGTGTGCCGGCAGGCAGGAAAAAGGACCCAATATGCAGACTCCTGGAGGAAGAACTTAAACTCAAAAGTCCACTGCTTTATTGCAGGTAAATGTCAAAAACAGAACAAAACTAGGAGGGCTGGAAACTGGACTGGAAACTAAACACACAGGGCAGAATGAGGATACGACGTGACACTAAGCACGGGGAACACGGGGCTTAAATACAAAAGGCAGTAACACAAAAATGAGACACACAAGGCGAGCACGGCTGGGAGCAATCAAGCCTGACGAGACGGAGGGACACAAAAGAGAATACAATGACCTGAGACACTGACCTTCAAAATAAAACAGGAAACAGACTGGCACAGAACTAAACCCATACTAAACACTAGAAATCAAACCACAAAGAAATTATACAATAATAATACACAAAACGCTGGCTCACTGACCCAGGACCGTCACAGTGAGTCTCAATTGCTGCTGTTTCATTTGGATGCAGGATCAGAATTTTTGGTGAACAATATATATACATGGATCCATCCTTCCTTGTATCAACTGTTCAGGCTGTTGGTAGTCTGGTAATAGTGTGGGGGATATTTGCTTGGCATGCCTTGGGCGATTTAGAACCAGCTGAGAACTGTTGCTGACCATGTCCACCCTTTTATGACCAATGCACCCCCCCCTCCCCAACCTCTGTGCTGCTATCATCCACTGTCTTCCTGCTACTTTCAGACCAATAAGCATTCTCCAACAGCCCAAGCAGGGAAAACCTCTGCAACAATTTCAGCTGAGAACAGTCAGATCTGCCATCCTGCACAGTGGTTTTCCTCACAGAGGTTTCCTTGCATCCATCCTCCAGTGGGACTGGCAGTCCTATTAGGATCATCTTCTTTCCTTTGTCAGAATATTGTCAGGTGGAAGTATAGTTTATTCCCCAGGTCCACCTTCATATGCCATACCTGTGCAGTCTGCAGGAGGGTGCTGTTGATCTTCTTGGAGGAGAGTGTTTTTTCTCCCTGCTAGATGAACTGGATTTATGGGATGGGTGTCCCACGAGTCTGATGCTTTTTCAGTTCATCCTTCTCCAAGGTGTCTGCCAGTGCTCTAAAGACTTGGCTGTACTCCCATCTGTAGCTTCCCTGTACAGTCTTGCATCCCCACGAGTGTGTCTCAGCATGACTCTCCTTCAGCACTCTGTCATCCCAGATTGATAGTGCAGGGAAGTGTTTTGTGCACTAAATGGAGGTAGAGAGAAATGCAGAAGGTCTCCAGTGTATATAAAGAGCATGCAAACTTAGGCAGTATATCTCTCCTTCTTCCTCCAGAGTGATTTCTTGGATTTTTATGTGTCCTACCTGAAGGAGCTTCCAGACTGTCTGTCAGTTGTCAACATGCTGGCCACCAGCTCCATGAAGTCTTCGGCCTTGCTTGAGGTAACAGAAAAATGTGAAATATGACAGGTTTTGATGTTAAATTTAAAAGCACAGAATGTAACATGACGGGGCAGAGCAGGGAGGACAGGATGAAAAAGAATACCAGCATACTTCTAAAAACAAAAAAAATCCGGAAACTTACAGCTCATATCACCAAAGAAACGCCAGCATATCTGTCGATTTCTGATTTAACTCTCAGATACTCTCAGAATTGCTTGAGTGGAGGTAACTTAAGTATCTGGAAGCCCTGTCAAGTTTCATTTCAAGCCTTGTTTTATATAAAAGCTTCAGACAAATGACGAAATTCACAGTCCTTACACCTGCTGTGTTTTTCCCTTTGATGCTGATTGGTCCATCTGTGCTGCATTGTGCTTGACTGTGTGGTGCTGCTATCAGAGTGACATAACAGGTGATGAATCCAAACCCTCCCTCTACACTCTGCTGCTTCAGCCAGTTCAGAGGATCCCTGAGTACCTGCTGCTTTTACAGGTTGGATCAACACCACTGCCAGAATTGTCCTTATATGTTCATATCCTGCAACACACAAACTTGATACAAATACGATACTCTGAAACCATGCAGAAAAAGGTTATCAGTAAAAACAGAAACAGAAATAAAACGACAATTAACAACTCAGTATTATTACGACTGAAGATTAAATCTGATGTATGAATATTTAAATTGTCTATCTGTGTGTGTGTGTGTGTGTGTGTGTGTGTGTGTGTGTGTGTGTGTGTGTGTGTGTGTGTGTGTGTGTAGGGACTACTTAGGCAGACTGATGCAGAGCATCCAGACTACTATCTGCTGCTGGTGTGCATACAGCAGTTCAGGGCTTTTACTACACAGTACCACCTCCTCCTCCAGCACAATCAGGAGCTTCTGCTGCTCAACCGCAAGGAGGTGAAGAGGTCAGGATTACCATCTTTCGAAAAATATCAACTTTAAAACAAACATTAAACAAAACATTTTCAGTGTGAAGGAGCTTAATGTTCTCTGTGCTGTGCACCCCTGCAGGTCTACCATGAAACAGCTGTTAAAGACAGTAGAGAGTGGGATTCAAGCCAGCAACACTGGCTCACCGTACCCTTGCAGCAGTGCAATGCTGTGAGTATTCAGTTTACCGGACATTTAATGTAGTGTTTACATGACTCAGACATTTCTGTTAGACATTAATAAATGAATAAGAGTTAAAGATAAGTAGATTATTCCTGGAAAGCAACAGACACACAGCCCTGATAGATAAATGCTTAATATTTGTTATTGCTTTCTCATTTAAAAAATATAGATATAAAAGCAGTTACATACTCGCCATGTTTTCCTACCAGTCCAGTAACCTTTCAGTATTTCTTGATTACTTCTGTAAAAAGCTGTCGGGTGCTGCTGTAAACGAAGTTTATTTTTTCGTTTCTTCACTGCAGGGAACATGCCAACCAGGTGAGGCGCAGAAAGCAGTGTCTCCTGGAACAGATTCAGTCGCACCGTTTCCAAGATTGGGACCGAGACCAAGAAACTGAAACTCATTGCTATGATGCAGAGTGGCCCTCCCGCCTCCCTTTCTTCAGCCATGAACTGGACTCACGGAACCACAAACCAACAGGTCAGTAAAATAGTTCAATAAGAGGAGATCATTAGAAGGAACTGAGCGTGATTTAACGAAATAAAGAATTCCCAGCAGAATGGAAAAGGGCAGGACCCCCCCAGAGTGTAGATGCTGGCGGTAATGAAGATAAGTTGGGGGCTTTGGTGAGGTGGAAATGGGGAGGAGGTGGATTGCACAAAGGAGACTGCAAGAGAGACTGAAAGTTGAGCATTGCAATTTAAAGGCTGATTGAAGAAGAGAAACAGAAAGATGATTGGACTAGAGCAATGATAGTGGCATGGAGTTTTACAGCGTGGGAAAGTTGATGTTTCAAGTTCAATTTGTTCTCTCCCAGCATTCAAATGCAGCCCTTTGGAGCAGGAATTAACACCTTTCCTTTTAGACATCGTCAGACAACACTTCACACTTCATCATGAACTTTTTTTAAAAAGTGTAGCTTCAAAACGTCAGCACACAGGGCCACTACAAAGGATGTTTATCGCACAGGATGCTCTGGTGTCAGCATGCCAACCGACTGGCTTACCACTGTGCACATTTTGAATAAGAAGTACCAATTTCATCAAAAAACCGAGTCAAGTAAAATTAGAATCCAGGGCACAATTGAGTTAAACTCATCGGTATCTATCTGATGTCCCAGGTCAACTTTTACATTATATAGTTTTAAATCCATTGTTTGTGGCTTGATTGGGGCTTGATGGCTTGATGATTATTTTTTTTAACCACATCCTCTTTAAGAAAACCTAAATACAAAACCAAAGCAGTATTTGGGCATCTCCTATCACAGTATTTTATTCAGCGTCAGACAGATGATTCCCCAGAGTAATTTTATTTTTGGGACATGATGAAAATATCCCAAACTTCCCTTTTCCCCAACTTGTCATTTTGGTTCTTATTTTACATCAGTCAACAATTCAGTTTTTTGTTGTTTTTTTGCTTTCAGGTCTTGGCAGCATCCCAGAAAGTGAGCCCTCTGAGAGGTCAATGTTGTGCCAGCATCATCTGCCTCCCAGACCTGCAGAGTTCCGCCAGGTTCAGCCGGGATCTGCTCTGGCAGATGCCCTCGGAGAGTTTCTCCTTCCTCCAGATCCCCCTGGGCTGGAGAACCTCTATGAAGAAGATGGAGGCTCTTTCCATGACACCTCTATGTTGGACCGCTGTTCTTCTGCCTCTTCTGATTCCTCCATTGACATTGCCTTTGTGAAGTGCCCAAAAGCCCCCCCAGCGTCACATCACGGAATAGCAACAAATGTGTCGACTACCCGCGATGTTTTTGGCAACATAGGAAGCCAAGGGAATGGTTATAGCAAACTGCCTAACCGTGGTTGTGTCTCTCCAGACGAAGCTGTTCTTATGCGTCGCAATCAGCATCGCCCCCTTCAGGCCAGCCAACGTAAGAGCAAGGTGAGTTTATTTGTAAGAGATATATAAAAATATTGAAGAATCATTTTTGTAGATGTTCATAATCGACATGTATGCCATCTCTGCTGTTAAGTCACTGAATGGGCTGCAAATGGAGAACACAGTGAGTGGTCTGGACAGTGGACCTCTATCAGACCATCTCCAAAGGGTGGGATTGGGCAGCCATGCCAAACTGGAGCGCCAGAGCAGTAAAGGCAGCAAAGGAAGTTCTACCCCCTCCCGTAAGGTCCAGACCCCCTTGGCGAACAGAGCGGACAGTGACAAGCAGAGCCCTGATCTTCATGGACTGCTCAGCATAGTGGGTTTCAGCAAACATCTATTATTAAAGAACTATTATCATGTCTGTACAGGAATTGCCTGTTACATTTTAACATTAAAACCACAGAACCTGACAACATGAAAATCATATTTTTTGTATTATTTCTTAATTTTCTTGGTAAATACTGAAATATTGTTTTCAACCACATCAGGACACAGGAATCCAGTCATGGGGCGATGAGTCCAAGTGGAGGAGTGGGACGGAGGACAGTAACCACACCCCCTTCAGCGAGAGGAGTCGCAAAGACAAAGGAGGCTTTAGGAGCTCTTTCAAGAAACTGTTCAAGAAAAAGTAAGAAAGATAGTGTAGCATCATGGAGTTAGACACATGGCTGGCTTGGCACTGCAGTTTCTTTAACTTGAAGAAACAAAGATGCCAAAAAGAAGGCAAGATTGAAAGGAAAAACATGTATTCAATTTAAACCCTTTTCTTTCCTCCTAACAGAACTAGTGATGAGAAAAAGGAGAAAGGAGGTGAGAAGACACCAGAAAGTCAAAATAATGGTGAATATGAGTCACCGGGGAAAAACCCCAAACTGGTCCAGCTGGAGATGAACCGCGGCACAGCTGTATGAGCACTGCTCTGCAAACAGGCACTGTGACACATGAACAAAGATGCTGTATAATACATGCATGTACATCATACATATATACTAATGAGAGAAAATCGAGGCTGTTTTTCCTTTCTTTAAAACTTATAGACGCTGTATAAACACTGTACAGATATAAGCAACTGATTTATGTTTCAATTACAAAATCCTTCACACTGAGGGAAATATGATGCGGTTATACAGTAAACATTGAGCTCTTTTGCTAATATTCAGTGTTATTATGTTAAGCTGTAGAGCGAAAGACTAGCAAAAAGACAGGCAGTAAACAACATAAATTAAACAGGACTCCATGGTTAAAAACAATATAATTTTGTGTCAGTTAACATTAGATGTGTGATGAATGGTGCCCCACACTGTAAAAAGTCTCACTCCATTTCTTTCCTCTATAACATGTTCCTTTTTCTTTTCCACCCTGACAAAAACGTTGTATCGCACAGTTTCACTCCAGCTCATCTTACTTTCTTTCAGTCTTCTTAATGATTTTAAGCAATACCCAGAATTACATTGTTGCATATACTCAGGAGAACAAATACTAAGCAGGTAAAATCTGTGTATGTTTGTTCGTGATTAAACATTTTGCTGAAAGACAGTAATGTACATTTTTGTCATTGTGATGATTATTTCTATGAATTGTTTTGTGAAGAAAGACGAATGTCAGAATTTTGAATAAAGGTCCAGACTGTATAATTTGTGGAATCTGGTTCTCTTCCCCTAATTTTTTAAGTACTAAGATTAAAACACTCAGTCTGAAAACAGAGTAATATCACTCCCAACTTTCTACAACAGTTGGACAATCTCAAACTACGAAGACAAACTTTGGTGACACTAAAAACTAAATACATCCCACGATTCACTATTGCCACCTTTCCAGCAATAATTCTGAAACTTTATTCTTCAGCCATAATGTAGACGTTTTGCTGCTGTGCTTGAGGTAACTGGGCCTCATTTACTAATTTACAGCTTGTATGCACAAACCTGCGTGTACAGGCCGCTTACAAAATAATTTCTTGGCACCATTTCGTAAATTTTTCTTTTACTGCAGTAAATGTCTTACACGGTCCTTGCCCTCCACCCGTTTTCTCCTTGTCAGGTTGTTTTTCACATTAACCATTGAATATCAGACACTATTATTTAACTTCTACAGTCAGACTTTCTCCTTTTTTTTTCGTCTTAGAGATGCGAACTTCTCTTTTACAACTTCATCACCACGATAATATCAGTTGTACGGAGCTTGATCAAGCCTATATGTTACGAATGATTCTGATTTACTAACATAGGCATGGTGGTGACAACAAAATAGGCTGCCACACACTCTTCATAAATCCAAACTTGCATGAAAACTCATTTTTTGTGCAGGGTACGAATGTTTTCATGCAAATACTGTAGTAAATGAGGCCCAGTCTCCTGTTGCAGGGACCCAGTTTTTTTGCCTGCCTGATAATTGGGTGAGGTCTAGCATCCTTTATGACTTGTCACAGTATAAATGCCACAGGTGTTTCCAACATTAACAATGGCTGTTCTGCTGAGGGTTCCTGGAAAGCTGTAACATGCCACTCAGCCACATTTAACTCCGTCAGCCACACAAAGTGCCTTTCCTACCACGTCATCAGTGAAAACGACCTTCACTGAATTGTGACCACAAAATGACCACGCCAAGACCCAAATGGCTCAGTTCCATCTTTTTAATGTGTTAACCTGTCATCTCATAAATCTGTTACACTTCTGAAACAAAATATAGGCAATTATACAGTATGTAAAACAAACCCATTTTATTTTACACTATATACATTACATAACATATGCATTGCAATATGAAAACAGAAGACAAAGGTGATGAAATAGCCACAGAACAGAGGTGACGTATTGTGTTTTGTTTAAGATAGGGATGAGACCCGGATCAAACGGCTTTCGCAAATAACTCAAAAGGACTTCTATGAATCTGCTCTGGGCACCAGGTAGGGAAATCTCTTCTGTTGGAGAAAACAATCCCCAACTCCAAGCACATTAAACGTCTCCGTGACTTATTCTACATGCGATTTGATCCAGGCCCAGCTGAGGTTATGAAACACACACACACTTTTAACATTTCAGCAAAAACCCACAAAGGAAGGCCATGTTGGCACCTGCTCTAAGGATTATAGATTACGCTTGTGTGCATGATGGCAGAAAGAAGAAAACAGAGCATCATTCAATCCCACATGAACTTTGTTGTTATGCTAAATAGACAGATTTCCCAAACTTAAATGTTTTTAACAGGAAAGAATAGGCAGAGGTGGTTAGGGGTGCAGGAATAGCCCCCCCTCCCCCTTTTCCAGCCATGTTGAAACATTATAGATGTCGGGTGTGCAGCTAAGAGGATACATAGAAGTGTTAAGATATTTAAGAATTATTTGAGATGGCTATTTTGAGAAAACCTCACACTGAGAAAGCCATTTTCAGCTAAATGAATTTTTTTCATTTACACACATCAGCTGAAAGGACACAGACAGTTAAGAGCAAGTTTAGAGAACATGGTTGAACGCTAACCTCATGTGCTGCTGATGGCTGTCTTTAGTAATAGACTTTTTTTTTTCTTTGATCTAGATACCACGAGGTAGATTTTCTAAATATGGCCAGAAGAAGTTTCAACAACATATTTTAGCATTACAAAAATGAAGAGTGAAATATTTTCGGAATGCTTGATTCATTTCCCCTCTAAAATAGTACGATTCGCTAAGAGGCTGGTCATGCGGGGTTGATGATGACACTGGCATTTCAACCACTCAAGTGAGGAAAATCAATCAACTTGAATTCATAACTTAAAGGGTAAAAATATGATTATTGTGGCTTAATCTTTTTTAAAATAAGTAACAGAGTTTGGCTTAAATAACTTAATAAAGGACTTGGCTGCAGCTATGAAATGACTCCCAGTCTATAATCACGGTTGTTGGCAGGAAGCACATGTATTCATTAATGGCTAAATCAATCACCTGGGACACTAATGCACTTTGCAGGCAATTCATAGTAAAATCGATACATGTTATTGTTTGCTGAAAGAAAAAGGGCAGAGCATTTCTATTCTCACGCCGAGTTCAACCGTTCTGCACTTGATCCTGTTGCTTTACAGCGAACTGGAGTCTAGTAAGATGATTCCAGATGTGTCCACAAATACATCGGATGAAAATGTTATGAATAGTTTGTGTGGTTTTACTCTTTACAGGTGGTAACAGATTACCACCTGTGGTGAAACTTTCAACTGTCAGTCCCAAAGAATGGCAAGATTTCTCTTTAATCAGACTTGTGACAGATGAAATCAATTCCTGTGAACATTTAAAAGACAATGCTGCAGCCGCTGCTGTGCCTCATCTCTGGGACAGAGATGCACTAAAAACCACAAGGTTGCTGAAGCAGGATTTGCAGCCTGTAATAAATTTTATTTTCAATTTTCAGTGTCACGTGTTGATCTGATAAAGAGTCGCTTATATTCATTTTGATCAATTTACTGCATTTTTAAATTATTTGCTTTAGCCTATAAATATGGGGGGAAAAATTCGGAGAGAAGCTTTGAGAACGTGAACCATTCGACAGGCAAATGTCTCAGATTTCAGGATTACGCACGGTATCTCGGGTTCATCTACACTGGTGTCCTCAGTAGGAACCTCTAGTGTCACAGCTTGGAAAACTAAATGGTACACGTAGACTCTCCTACACAGACAGTGTGCATCTACATGCATGTAGTGTGAGCTCTCATACAGATATGGGTCTTTAAAAAAAAGTCACAGCTGACAATGAAAACTTCTGCAAATATTTCTCAGGAATACAGGAAAAAAAAGGTGTTACACAGAAATTTCTATTAATGAGTCTGACTGGATTTTTGAGCAAGCCTTTGCACCATATTTAAACCAGCAGACCATTATTCATAACGCTACAGGCTACACCACTCAATACCACAATATGGAGAGTAATATATTTGGATGTGGATGCACTGTTAACACCACATACATGCTGTTATTGTTACTGCATTATTTCACTGAGGTCAAATAATAGTAACCCACCACTGTTTATTGCTCAGTGTAGTGAAATGTACTATAGCCTATCAGCCATGTTGTTTTAGTTTAGAGTTGCCTGTGTACAGCGGTGGCTCACCGGTTGGAAATCACTTGGATGCTGGCGATTTCAGACTGTTGCTAGCTGAGACTGGTTACAAATAGGGTGCTGCACAAAAAACGTCTTGTGATTGCTTTTGGTTGCTAGTACACCGCTGCAGTTACCCATAGTTTGGATGGTAGATCCACAAATTAAGTTGTGCTTCATCGCAGCAAACACCATTTTTTAAAGGAGGCAACTATTGCTTTTATACCCAAATTTAAGCCTGCACACTGAATCAAACTAAACATTCAACAACTAATTTTTCTGCTCAGGAATGTGAGCAAATAACTGTAACTGTAACCATTTTTATAAGACAGTAAAGCAGCTGTGGCATAAACCTTACATTGCGTGGTGGTCTAATAAATCTGTAAAAGCGCTGTACTTCTTTGTGACCAGTTTCACCTAGCAACCAGCTAATTAACTGGTCAGACAACACTAGGGCTAACTTTTCTCTAGTGACCAGCGGCGGTGGGTCTCTGTTCAGTCTCTGTGTGACTGTGGAACGCAGGCTGGCTGCAGATGATTAAGGTCTGCATTTTACTTTGTAAACACATTATTTCTGTCCAATGGGCTAAAAGCTAATTAGATTTCAGCCTAACCAGATATAATTAAATGACTTTATCTCTGTATATCCAGCTCTTTTTGTATTTTCTTATCTGCTGATGCTTTTTTTTTTTTAAATATGGCCAGAAACTTGACACTTGTTAAAGACCAGATCTGTACATGACACTCTTATATGTGCATATTCTATGTCTACGCACACAGACGCGCACACACATACACACTGTGCATACACACACAAGGTCATATATTATAATGACATCACATTTGTTTATGAAATACATTTTTCTCTGTGCAAATTTGTAACACCAGTGGTTCAATAAAAATAGCAAAAAATATATATATTGCTGAAGAATAAACAAAGATTTCTGATTAAAAAATAAAAGAAGAAACAAAATGAAACGAGCAGAAATGATCATTTTCGTCCGCCCTGATGACGGTCACGTGATGAAAACAAGCAGGAAGTCATGACAGTGACGCGCTGAGAGTGAAAAACGGCCAATCGGTGTCCTGTGTTCGCTCAATTTGATCCTGAGGTCCACGCCATGAGAAGAGTAATATCAGATTATTAAAGATGTTCGCCTGTGAGACTGCAGGGGTCACATGATCAAGGAACTAGGGAGTGAATTTGCTGTTGCAACGTGTCTATTTGTCTCGCGTTTCGTCTCCACAGTTGTACAGACCAACTATACACACACCTATCTACACAACCCTTTTAGTGTTCGTCTCTGTCAAAAATAATACTACACTTATATTTACAACAATTAAATAGAGGTCAATTAAGCACTTGTGTGGTGACGAGTATTGGAATTTGATGCTAGGGAAAGTGGCAAAGCTTTTTAGTTGGTTTTCTCTTTTTTTATTTTTTAAAAAGACAACAAATAAAAACAGGAAATTCATCCTGGTTGTTAAAAGCATGTCATGCCAAAAATAAATAAAGGTGTAGTTTAAAAAAAAAAAAAAAAGGGACAAGTAAGGAAAAAAGGAAGGAGGAGCAATGAAGAAGAAGGGTAGGTTTTCTGTGCAAGATGGCCCTTCTGTGAAGCTTTAGCGCAAACAGCAGTAGCAGTAGCAGTAGTGTTAGTAGCATATGTAGAAGTAGTAGTAGTAGAAGTAGTGTTGGAGTCAAATTTCCGTGCTAGACATTGTTCCCAGTGTGATGTATCCAGGGTAGGGGCCAGAGATTCAGCTGACTATCCCGATCTAAAGCGGCCTCAGGCCAAGAGTTTTAAAACCCTGACACTGTCAGAAACGGGTCTACAACCCACTGCTCTAACGCCACACGCACACTTCACTGATACACATAACACTGCAGCTCTTTATAAAACGCTGCAACTGGGATTCCGCATGTGCACTGATGAACATCTCCCAGACACACTGCTAGTCGGGCCAGGGGAGAAGATGAAGGCTGGGTGGGATAAAAGTGGAGTTGGGATGAGTGTGTCGCTTGCTCCCTTTCCTGTACTAATGCTGGGGTGTCTACAGAGCGTGTTTTATGTGCACGTATGTTAGTGTGCATGTCTCAGTAGCTGTTTTCATGGCCTGCCAGGATGTAGAGGTTGCTGTGGGCTGTAGGGTTGTCCGTAGGCCTGCTTTCCAGCACCACCACCCTGCAACACAAAACACACACGGAGATAAAACATACACACACAACATCTAGTTTAGTTTCAAGTCAAGGTAGCAAAACAATTCACCCTTTCCCAGACGAAAGAACAGCCCAGCTGGTTTTTTAGCGTGTTAAAACAAAACAAAACAAAAATAAACGGGATATGGTCCAAGCTTGTAAAAACCCTGTTATTTGGAAAAAGGCAGTAGAGAAACATGACTTACTCTGAAGCTAAGAGTACTCTCCTAACCCGGAGGAAAACTGTGAGAAAGCTGTTAGTACTCTTTCAGAGCAACCCAAAGAATCACACATCACAACTTGAAGATACTCAGCCTCAGTAATGAGAAAACAGACACCAAGATGATCCAGCCTCTACACAAGTATGTCTGTTTTGGTGCTTTGTCGAGGGTCTACAACCCCAGCATTAAACTGAAAGAACTTATGGCATCTGACAGTTTAAGCAGGAAGGAATCAGACCAGATATAATTTTGGTGTCTCTTCTCTCATCATTTAATCAAAAAAAATTCCCATATTTTCTCTCTCTGAATTTTCCTGATCACCATCATCTGGCATCAAGCAGGATTTGAAAGTTCCGATAGAAAGCGGCAGAAGTTTTGGGCCGTCTGTGGCCAGCGACCCGTGAGTGTACCTGGGAAGTTTGAGGCCTTTTTCCTCAGCCTCTTGCTCTCTACAGTCATCATGTCTTTAGTGGTGAGACATTAAAGAGAGTGTTAACAGAGACCTAAATGTGTGTCCATGTGTGTGTGACAGGTATGAAACTGTAAGGAAATGCTGGCAGGTAAGTGTTTCTCACCTGTCTGATCCCAGTAGTCTGAAGATGCGTGTGCTGTCTGAGATCTCCTGAGTGATCTGATGAAAGAAAGCAGAAGAGGTGCTAAATGATGCCGTAAAACACCGATGATCTGACTCAGATGTCTCATCAGACTTTTGCCAAATACTCACTAATGATTTAATATAAAGGATTAAGATTTTAAAAACTAATCTTAAAGACATTTTGCACATGAATAGTGCTAATAAAAACCCACAGAGGCCGACAATGACCACTGATTATTCTTAGAGACTTGTACAAAATAAAACAAGAGACAAAACACTGCAACAGTTTAAAGTGGCGACAGCCTCAGTGAATGCAGTAGCAGAGTTTGGACCTGGAAGCACGGTTGATGCGTCATTGCTTAACAGACAGATAGTCAGAGTGAAGCGTTTTGACAGACTGTATGTGCATTTAATCCTGGTTTGCAACCATGTAAGAATGTGTAATTATGATACTATCCATAAGGCCACATAAATATTGGGTAGAAATGGAAACTGTTACACCCTGTTATCCCTTGAATTACTGTGATGTGATTTTTTTGAGGCTATACTGAGCACCCACAGTAAGGCCCAAAATCCTAATAAAGTAAGATTAAATAAGACACCCTGATGCTGCGGACTAAACATTATTACAGCGCGCAGAGGCCACCTGAAGAGCGTGTTTTACTCTTAAATGTGCTCAGTATGAATCTCACCTCATTAGTCTTGAAACTCCGTCCCTGCATGCCATGTCTCCAAAACGCCAATACGCTGTCTTGGAGGCAAACTGGATAAAAAAAAGGAAAGGAAAAAACCCCAAAGAAAAACAATACGGATTAAGGTTTGTTTATAGATCAACAGTAACCCACTAGAAGATCTCCATGCCATGTAGTCTTTCTGTTTTTGTTTACCGATGTTTTCAATCTGGAAGTTGAAGGTGAGCTCGGCTGACAACTTTCTGCTGGATTTTAACCGACCTTGGAGATTTACTATCTTTATACACCCTGTAGTAGGAAAAACAAAAAAAGACAGAGGAAACAGTTTGGTAAAACTAATAAAATAAGTGATAATACCTTCTAAATCTGAACCTGAAAAGATCATAAATGGGTAAGATGAGTTAAAATCTATTAGCGACTCACTGTCGAGGCAGACTAGGATCGTGTCCCTCTCTAGCTGAGTGACATGGATCACACATGTCTGTGGGGTTTCTGCAGAGGAGGAGAAAAAGGCAGAGGATTACTTTGGCTCTCGTGCTGTTCCCACCAAAGAAAACTGTTATTGGTTTAACTTGACAGAGCCGGGCGGTGTTCTCACCTGCTTCTGTGAACCAGGAGGAGGTAGAGTTGGGATTGACTGTGCCAAATCGGACCACCTGGCTGAGTTCAGTTCCTTTACTGACTGCGACACAGATGAGAGGGTAGGTCTGTTCAGGGACCACCAACATTTCAAAGACCTCCAACGGACAGGGTAGTGGGAAGTCAATAGTCTGTTACATAGAAAAGGAAAAAAAGTTTAGAAAGCTATGTGTTGTATTTCGATATAATCATAAAATCATTTGACTGGAATCAGCTGAGCCATTTGCCGACTGACTGGCACTAATATCAGCTGATCTGCCAGGACTGCAGAACTCGTGGCCAAGCAAAATTAACACTGTGCTTGGTCTTTTCAAACTTTTGATCTTGAAAAAAAACTGCTAGCATTGTGGAAAAAATTCTTGCGTGTGCAAATACTTATTTTCTTTCTTGTAACTGTGTAATAAAACATGCTTAGGAAAGGAGCTTAAATTAAATGAACATTATCTTGATTTTTGGGGAGATTCAAAACTGACCTTGATGAGCATGAACTTCTGCATTGACTCCACCCACTCCAACAGCATGACACTTGACTGGAAGGCTCCACACAGGTACTTATGACCTGTGTATGGGTTACGAACTGCACAAAAACAACAACGACCATGAATACATTTGAATTTTTCCTCTTTGCACAAAAATTATAATTCAGTGCTATTTTTTGTTCTGCACAAACACCACACAGGACAGTACAAGATAACACGAGGTAGTTTCATGCAACGAGTCCGAATTTGATACAGTTAAATAAAGTTAGTCACAGAACATAATTAAAAAACAAAAACAGGCCGGTGTTCGACAAAAGAAAATATAAAATCAGCATTTACAGAAACTCACCTACGCAGCACTTTTGGCACCCTTTAGTCTCTGGAATCTTATTGGACACAGCAAACTTCCTATAATAAAGAAATATGATCCAAATATAGAGCTGAACTGGCACAAACTTCTGGTTTTATTGAAAACTTATTTAAATTGGTTAAAATAAGCAGGAGTGACATTTAATTTATGTAGGGGGGGAAAAACTACAAGGAAACAGAGGCTATAAATATTTCACAGCTTAGATTTTCTAGTTGTAGAGTTACCTGGGAATTATCTTATCAGGCAGCTTGTGTGTGGGAATGGCTACTGGTAACTTCTGTAACTGTCTGGCCTGTTCAAACATACCGCTTAGACTATGGGAGTACAGCTGAGAGGCTTTTCCTGCAATGAAACAGGATATAGAAGAAACAGTTAAAAGGAAATAATAGTAGTGACCTACGATACAAGCTACAAAAGCATATTTGAAGAAATAAAACACATTGTATCAAAAATCATGCGCCGATGATCCAATTTAAGAACAATTTCAGAGACAAATGGGTGAAAGTAATAAGGGCAGTCAAGTGAAACACACTTCTATAATAATGATGTTCGACAACTCACCGGATATGGAAAGAAGACAGTTGTTCATGACATATAACCAGGTACACCGCCGAGGGAAGAGCTGCAAGTGGACACAAAGTAATCTGAGCATCTCAGTGTGCCAGAACATTTAAAACAGTCTGATTCAAAGACTGGACTATCTCACATGTATAACATTACAATTAATATACCCTGTTTTCAGAAAGTATATAGCATTATGTTAAATTATCCGATTTCTAGTCTCACCTGTTCCATTGTTGTCTCATGAAGCTCATTGAGGTTTAATGTGTAGATTCCCTCTTCTGCTCCGAATATCAAATACTGGTCTGAAACGCACAAAAGAGCATTTGATCCGTGCTTAGTGAAAAGTGAAAACAACACCTGTAAAATAAACTTTGATAGTGTTTTCCTGTTGGTTACCTCTGGTGTCAGGGTTGATCCACGAAGTGGCACAGTGGATCTTGAGGGGACAGCCGTTGAACACCTTGGAGAAACACGCACCCATCTGGAAACGGGAGAAAAAGAAAGAAGTTCAAGATTATTATTTTTTTAATTTAAAGGATTCGGAGACCCTGTGATTTAAATGCCTTTAGAGAGACACTCCACACTAAAAAGTAATATTTTAACTTGCTTATGGATTCGTTTTCCATTTTTTTCCAAATGAGTAAATTCATTTCATTTAATATTTTGCACATAAAAAAACTTTTGTATAGGAACAAAAAGATCTGCAATGCCAAGAAGTCTTTACAACACTAATCCAATTAACTCAACTACATTATTTTCTCTTAAAAACAAACAAACAAAGCAAAAAAGACTTACATGGACTTTGGGTGTTGGGGGGAGACCATTACTGATTGGCTTCTAAGGAAGTGATAAACACAAACACACATTAAAAAAATCAATAATAAAATGACTGGATGATATATATGAGCATAACAACCTGTATATATAAAATGTATTCTCCCAGCAGATAGTCTACAGTGCACTTAAAACATGCTGTAAATAAAAGAATTGTAGCTGAATTAGCTCACTAAGCTATTAGTCATAGTTTGAAGTACACCCATCTGGTGCTTCAGTTTGACAAGTATGTAGATGAAGCTATCTAGGTGCATAACTTCTCCTACAGCACTCCTCTAAACTTTCTCAAGGGTTGAACATTATGGAATTTATTTTTCCCCTGATTTATAATCCATTATTGACTTGGGAGATGCCCAAATTCCACTTCTTCTTTAAAAAACAGTGATGATCAGCAAGAGCTGCAACAGCAACAAAGGTCAGGATCCTTCACTGGCTTTGCACTGACAAAAACACTACCCAATACATTTCACCTGACTTGGCCTTTCCTCTCCACACAGTGTTATGCCGATTATTAATAATTTTAACAATGGCAGCACTCTGCATCCTCCCTCAAGACCTCTGTGGGTCCTTGAGCCACTCCTGCATGCTTACCGGAACATCCTTCTTGTCCTTCCGTATGGGGACACTAGGTGGCATGGTGGACTGCCTCTCTGCTGGGCTGGCCCTCTCGCCATTGTGGGGAGAGTTCAGCCCATTACCTACAACAACAACAACAACAACAACAATAGACACAACAGACACAACTTATTGTGTTTGAGTGACACAGGAAACAGAGAGAGTGGGTAAGAGACAGAGAGACTGTGTGTGCGCATGTGAAGCTTTGAAAACAAAGAAAGCCAAAATAAACATGACGCGTCTACAAAAACACTTGATTTAATGAGAACAATTTAATTTATAAGACTAAAGACAGCAAGGAGTGTTAATATTAAAGAGTAAACAAAAACAAGCTACTGGGAGCAGAGGGGGGGGGAGGAGGGAAGGAGCAGGCCAGCAGGAAGAAAACAGAGGATCAAATATGGTCATGATCGAGGGGGAGTGTGAATGCACCACAAACTGCAGTCAATTATTGATCAGTTTCTCTCCTTTACTACCCCAGCGAGTAACCAGCGAATGACAGGTAGTAAACGGCAAAACCATTTGAGCTACGCACGAATGTTGCTTCCTGTCGTGATTAGAGCCATAACCATATCGTCAAAGACAGTTCAACTTTCACCTGAGCGTGCCTACAGCACGACCATTCCAGCATGACTGTGCAATTCTACACTATGCTTTCAATCTAATGAACTGTTATTATTTCCAAAACACCATAGTTAATATATCTACCATATACTGCTTATTAAATGTAACACTTTACTGTAAAAGCTTCCAAAGCGCAATCAAAAAACTAGAGAAATAAACTTAAAAATATACAGGATCTACATTCTCTGTGCAAAATCAAAAAGGCAAAAATAATATCCAAAGAAGCATATCCCTGTCCTGAGATTAGGTCATAGGTGGCAGCAAATTTTAATTTCTCAACTTATCCACTTCCAAGTCAGAGTAACACTATGTAACACAATAATAAAAAAAAAAAATCAGAGCATGACTGAGATACCCGAAATGCTCAACAACAATGCAAACATTTAAAAGGCACACTAGAATGGGGATTTAGTCACTTGCCTAAAGTCTAAAACGGGATTACAAACTTTTATAAAATTTGGCATTTCTGTTACTGTTTAATAAGTTCAGTTATAATTTGGCATCTGTAAACTAGTATAAAGAAACATGAAACAGCAAATTTAACTAAAAAACACTTCATTGTCAGAATGTCTACAACGACATATTAGGGCCACTAAAGGCCAAAAAAGGGGGGGGGAAAGAATAATTGGAGGACAATGAAGGGCTTAATATTCTGAGAGTTAAGAAACTACTTTGAGATTAAAGTTGGAAACTTAAAATGTAAAAAAATAAATAAATAAGTTATATTTGAGCTTTTGGGATCCATGCCTCACGTGAAAATCTAATAACACAACAGCTCATTTTCATGAAAACCTTTAACCTCCACTGACCTTAATAGGCCGTTTTTAGAAAGTGAGAGCTGACAATGCACAGAATAATTTTTTGTTAAAAGAATCAAAACTGGACCAGTCAGCCAGGACTATGTTTTCTCCTCTTCCTTTGTCCTAAGAAGCGAGGGGGAGTGGTTTAGCAGCATTTGATTGTTTGGATCACTGGATTGGATGAACCAATCAGTCTTCACAAAAATGACTTTAGAGACAAACAATCATGTTGAGCGTGAGCTGATGAACGGAAGAAACAAAGCAAATAAAAACTTTAAAAAAAGCATTACTGTTAATGGAATCATGGAACAAATAAATCAGACTACAAGGAAAGACTAATGGAAGACCACACAACCAATCGCAGGGGACGACAGGGTCTGCGGACACTACCCAGCTACCAAATCAGCTGCTCTTACTCTCTTTCTTTTCCTCCTGTTTTTCCTGCTCCTCTTTCACCTCCTTGAGAACCTCCCACGCCTCCTCCAGCTCCTCCTCTGTGTGAGGCGTGTGGAGCCACTCCCAGAAATGCCTAAAGCTCCCATCATCCTCTGTGGCAGAGTTTTCGACGTCTTTGAGCTTCGGGCTCTCGTTACCTAGGCTACTGCGGCGGTGGGGCGGCAGCTTCGGGGGAGGAGGACGCGGGGGGACATAGGAGGCGGGCTTGGCGGGGCTCGGCGTCTCTGGCACTGGGCAGCGCTTGATGGTCCCTCCCCCTCCACCGTCATCTTCACTGTGTGAGTGGCTGTCGTCGTGTTTTTGATCCGTCTGATTATGGGGTGAGGAGATGGATTTGGGCTTAAGAAGAAGAAGAAGAAGAAGAAGAAAAAGATTGTATAAGAAATCAGTTCCTTTTTTCATATTCTGAGCACTAAAATTGCTACTAGTTCAAAAATTCTGCTAACTACAGACACAGTTTTTCCTACCTTAGGAGGAAGTGGGGGTGGGACCCTTGGCCTCATGATGGTGCTTGATTTACTGAAGAATAAGAGGGAAAAATCTGTGACAAGATACTCAAAACAGCTGCCGTTTTTTACAACCAGGAAATATATGGGAAACAATAAGTATATGTTAGAATGTTAGCACTGAAGCTATGGTTTGACTTGCCATTTTTAAGCCATTTATAAGCTAAGTTATTACATTCAACGCATAATTACAATCCAGAGTTTTTCTTAAAAAAAAAACAAAACCCAACCATTTTATTGGTTGGGTTGGGTTTAGAAAATAAAATTGTCAGATTTGTTTTAAAAATAATCGAAAAAATCGACACATTTGTGAACCCAGATCAGATGAGATGTAATATTTTGCAGGCTCACTGAATGTGAAATCAAAGGCTCAAATAACAGGTTTAACCACAGCCCAATGCCACTTACACACAAACTGATATAATAGAAAGGTCATTAAAGGTTAACCACAAAATATAAAGTAAGACAAGAACTTTAGACAACAGTAAAACAAAGAAGGGTCAGCGTGTGCAAAGCCTCTGAATAGATAGCGCTGATACTGACAAACTTAATAATATTTTAGTAAAAGTATTACTTTTAAAATTAAAATTTATGTTTAGTGTAAATAAATTAGAGTTTGTGTCTTGCTCTCATTTAAAGCACCTCTTAAAATCTTTTTTTTTTTTTAAAGGAAAAGAAATAGAAGAGTAATTGCAATTATGCCTCCCGACCAGCACAATTTCAGAGACTTTATCCATGACATTTTATAAATGTTGTAGTTAAGTTATGGACAAGAACCAATCACAGCACACAAATCAGAATGGAGAGAGGCTGGGAGCCAATCACAGTGAAAAATGAAGATGGGGGTACCAAGAAAAGAAGTTGCAGTATTTAAGCTGAGTGGGAGACACAGAAAAAGATTACCTCCCTTAAAGAAGCTTAAAGTGTAAACTTTATCAGTACAAAACTAATCTGTGACTGACATAGTTTACACATTCACTTAAGGTGGTAAGCCACGCATGGGTGCAGTAAGCATAAAAGCATCTCTAAAGAAAGCAGGAAGAAAGCAGCTCTCTTAGAATGCACTGATGCTAAACACAAGGCTGGTGATAAGGACTATGCAATCAGATTATGACCAAAATATGGAAGCCCGTTTCCACCACTAAAAAAAAATAAAAAAGTATCCACAACTCTAAATTTCGAGTTATTTTCCCTTATCAACTCGAAATTCTGAGAAAAGTAACTTGAGTAAATTTCAAGTTAGCTCTACCAATCAGTAATCTACATGAATGATGTCATTTTCTTGTACCTGGAAGGATATGGCGCAGAGGAATGCGCACTCAAAACTGTATCGCAACAAACTGGTGCTTTTGAGAGTACGTTGGCTGATAGTAACGCCATGTGATTCAGCTAACATCATTTGTGAAGCCATGTTGTAAATACTCAGCAATTTGTGCTTTCATGACTTACTTACTGGTAGCTTAGCTGTAGCATTTGTAGCTTAGGGCTTCAGCTTCCGGGTAACAAGGAAATGATGTCATTCACGTAGATTACTGCTTGGCAGTGCTACTTTTCTTGAAATATCAAGTTAATAAGTCAAAATTTCGAGTTATGGATACTTTTTTTTTTTCCAACCAAAAACCCCAACAAAGCCGAGATCATAACTTTAAAACTTTAAAATGCTGAATATGCAAAAGGGAATTTATTTGCAACTGAAATTATTTTAAGATGCTTGAAAAGAAACAAAATCTATTCGAATTTTTGATACCTACACTAAAGATTTTCAAAATTTAGTGTCTATGTAATCCAAATGCTCCTAACTTTAACTTTTACTCAGTAACTAAGTTGATTTGGGGACCATCCATTGGTCGTCAAGTCTGGATGTGAAGGCTTAAGCTAAGTGTTTTCGTGATCAGCAACAGTTTGTGTTCTCAAACTAAACTGGAGACTGAGAAACCAACGGATACTGTACGCTCACTGGCTACAGACTTGTCAATGACAAGCACACCCAAGTTTATCATCCTTTCTCACACTAAAATGCTAATGAATTAACATCATACTTAATCAATAAAACTTAATAACGCTTCATCAAGTCTCCAGTTTAATTATTGTCTAACGTCTCAAAGCAAAGGAGTCAAAAGTGTTATTTTTCCATAGATTTGTATAAAACTGGAAGCCCTTTTTGGAACCAGAAGAGTCACAGCAGAGTGCAGGTTCAAGTCGTTTCTGCATCGGCTACACCAGGGGTAGGCAACTCCAGGCCTCGAGTGCCGGTGTCCTGCAGGTTTTAGATATCACCCTGGGTCAGCACACCTGAATCAAATGATTAGTTCATTCCCAGGCCTCTGGAGTTCTTCAAGACATGTTGAGGAGGAACTTTAGCCATTTGAATCAGCTGCGTTGGATCAAGGACACATCTAAAACCTGCAGGGCACCGGCACTCGAGGCCTGGAGTTGCCCACCCCTCGGCTACACTTTCTCTATATTGTTTACATAGAGTCTGAGGGACTAAATACTTTTGTTCCTTTGTCTGGAGGAAATTTCCTTTTTTGTTTGGCTAGAAGATTTTGTTTTTTTATCGCTCTTAAACACCTTAAAAAAAAACCCTTGAGAGAAAAAAAAACCCCTCCCCCCCACCACAACACAACAGAAACTACAAAAGCTAGAAACTGCTACAGCACAACAGGTTGCAGCCACTTTAGGAATTCAGGTTATTTTCATTTGTGCAATCACAGCACTGTGTGTTGTGGATATAACTTGAAGGGAAAATCCTATAATATAAAGCACAAAAGGCCTCTCTGACTGTGGTGGAAAATATCTGTCTAGAAAAAAGGAAAAAAAAAAAGACTCTGGCCTGCCGCAGACATTTGGCTTTTACACTGAGGGGAGAGGCTGCCAGATCTCCAGTTTTATAGAGGCAAGATAAGACAGAAGGCAGTGTGATCTCACACACACTCATACACACACAGAGCAAGAAGGCACACAGATGGCGGAGCCAGTGAAGAACAAAACAAGACAACAGCACACAAGAGGACAAGGTCATGAGCATCAGTTATCTAAAGAATGAAACTGAACTCAGGCTCAACGATCCATATAGAACATGTCAAATCTTTAGCTATAAAGTATATTTTAATGCTGTGTTGTTTGCGTGACACCTACACTTCTCCATTTATTACATTTCTACTACTGAAAGAATATATGAGGAAATATCAATAGCCTCTTGGTGAACATTTAGGGTTAGGGTTACTGTTAGTAGCTTTAAGAAAGCGTGGAAAACACAAAGGCAGCAGGCACACACACACAAACAGGTGGCGTATGTGGCGTGATGGTGGGGTGTGCTCCATAAAGATGTGTGGATGAAACTGGCAAAGGTAGGAAGCCTTAACTCCTTGTCTTCCTTCTCAGTCTTTCCTCTGAAACAAGTGAGGGAAAGATGGGAAAAGAAGGATTTGGAGAGGCTTCCAGTTCTAAGACTGAGAGGGAACTTACTGAGTGTGAGTTTCATCATCATCTGCACCATCATCATCCTCATCCTCATCATCCCCTAAGTGTGCCACATGGCCCCTGGGAGAGGAGGTGAAGACAGGAAGGGGGGCGGGGAAAGAAAGGACAAAGGAGGAGTGGGAGAGGGGGCATAAGGAGGAGTGATCAGGGGAGAAAGGGAGCAAGCAAAGGAGATAGGGGATGACAACAGAAGGCGGAGGCAGAAGAGGACAGAGGAAGAAGGGGGAAGGGGAGGGAAAGCTGAGTGAAGCTTGGTTCACAAACTACTTCTGAACTCCTGACCCTGTGCAGATCTGAAAGGACTGAATAGGTTCAAATAAAAGCATGACCCAATTTTTACTGCAATCCACAAAAATCAGCAAAATGACTCATCTGAACAACCAAGAGAAACGGTCTGAGGGCTAATTACTTCCACAACCAGACACTTCCAAACCCAGCGGTCCAGTTTGAACCATTAAGTCCTTATAGATCTACACACGTCAACAGTAAGCGTAACCTTTTAAATCATATTATATATTATATTATATCAAATTCTCAAATACTGGTAAAAGTCCTTTCATTATCCCAAGGACAGAGAAACCCGGCCTTTGTTTGAAACTCTCTCTATCCTAATGTTTTACATATCAGGAGATAATAAAAATAATTTGGCCCTTAGCATGTCTTAAAAATGGGTAAATAGAACCTCTGATGAACAACAACACATAACATATTAAACCATGTCATAATTTTAATACAAAATACCAAAGCAGTATGTGAAGGACTAAGTACGCCGTTACTGCTTCCACAACAATTAAAAGAGTGTAGATACCAGGTGCTACTAATTAAATGCACTTGAATATATGATGATAAGCAAGCGTGAGCACCTTCAAAAAAGTAAACGTTTAAAAGCTTGCTAATTGTCCCAGGAGTGGATGCAGGTTCACCCAAAGCTCAGATCATGCAAGGCTCGGAGAAACTGCAAGAAACCCCAAGAGCTTCACCTCAGGTTCTACAGCACTCAGCCTGCATGTTAAACATCAAAAGTTCATAACACTACAATCAGGAAAAGACTGCTCAAGTGTTGCTTGTTTGAAAATGTTACCAGGAGAAAACCTCTTCTTTCTCCTGGCAAAAACCCTCCAAAACAAAAACATGGCAGTACAGCTTAGGTTTGCAAATTTGCATCTGAACAAACCACAAGACATTCCAACCAATTTTCTTTGGACAGGTGGGACCAAAGTGTAGATGTCTGGCCATAACGCACAGTTCTACATTTGAAGAGATAAAAACAAAAAAAAAGAAACACGTGACTTCAACGTAACGCATAAAAACTTCCATGCCCAATGATGACCTGGGCTTATTTTGCAGCCAGAGGACCCGGGCATCTTGCAGTCATTGAGCCAACCATGAACTCATTGGTATGCCAAAGGATTGTAGAATCAAATATGGTAAAGCTTGGCCACAATTAGGTCAAAAAAACAGGACAGTGATCCCAAGCTCAGAAGCATGACTAAAAATCAAAATCAAGGTGTTGCAATGACCCAGTGAAAGTCCAATCCTGACTGAAAAGCTGTGGTAGAACCTTAAGATAATAATATGAACTTAACAATGGCCACAATGATGTGAGACACTGATGAAGTCATACAGAAAACAACTGCTTCAAGTTATCAGTGGTAAAGGTGGCTCCAGATGCGGTTCACTTAGTGTTTCACGCACTTCCTTTGGTTTCGTCTTAGTTTTTGTTAAATAAATAATGACACATCATACATCACGTGTTGCTGTTCATCAATTTAAAACATCTGATAAGGTTGTTTTTCATATTTATTTAACTATACATGTAAAAACCTCAAAGATGTTAAGTAACCCTTTGATCAATAAAGGAGCCAAAAAGACAGAAAACCTGGACGTGTTAAGTTCCAAGTAAAGCCACAACATTTTGTAGCCTTAGATGTTTTAGCCTAGAGACAATAATGCTAACAAGCAACCATCCAGCAGACCTGCTATTAAGATTTGCTGTTTAACATCTAAGGGAAATATTTAAGACAACTTTGTACCTGATGCCTATTAATGTACAAGCTAATCTAGAGTTCAGTGAAACACATTTTTCATATCAGACTTACTCACCAAAAGTAGCAAAGCACATAAATAGCAATCATTATCTTTTGAGCAGTGAAGAGGAATTTCTCCATAGAAAATGAAACCCAGTGGCTAAAACTCTATGTCCATATGTGTGACTGCACACATGAGAATGTGCATGTTTGTTGGTGTGTGCGTGCATGTGTGTGTGAGAGCCATGCTCTGCAGGAAGCTTCTATGAAGCGCAGCCATTTCCTAATGAGAACAAAGCAAGAAGCAAGCCTGAGAGGAAATAAAACCCAGCAGAATCCAAAACGCCGAGAGCAGTGAGACAGCCTGAAGTAATTACTATAGCATTAGTTGCATGTGATTGGCCTCATTAGTCCTGCCGTTAAACAATGATTGGCTCATGGGTAGGCGTGGTTAGAGCACCAGCAGATCCAAGACACTGAACGTGGACGCCAAAGTGGAGTAAACTCACCTCTGCTGCAGCTCCTCCTCCACCGATTTGAGAAGACTCCTGTTTGACAAGTAGGAAAAGCACAAATGACAGAATAAAAAGAAAGACAAAAGTACCTAGGTTTTGATTTTGTGTATCAAGAATAAAATCTTAGTCCTTCCCAGTCTAGAGGACATTCTGCTGTGCTTATCTGAACCTCAGCTTTCTGCTTACAATGCATGCTTGTGAGCAGAAAGCTGCATACAGACAGTGTCATAAAGTTGGCACAGACTTTGAAATGCACAACAGAAAATCTCTTCACATTCCAAGTCTTCTTATTGTCTACATCCTCGCTCAATCTAGACATTAAAATTAAAAAAAAAAAATGAAATAAAATGAAGGATAGCTGCAACTGACAATGAAATAAAAGAAGAGAATCCAGGGGGAGGTAAATGTTTAAAAACAGAAAAGAAACAAGCCAGACTTACTTGTTTCCTCCCAAAAAACGCGATGAATCTTGACCGTATTCCAGCTGCAAATCCTACAAGACAAATTAGATTACAACTGTGACATAACCCTTCATAAATAGTTCATTTATACATATATTAACAGGTGCTGTAGATCTTGGCCAACTGAGGCAGTAAACCACGTTTAAAGTTGTGGCCATCACTGAAGCCCTTTTCAGTTGCCAAATGAATGCAGACGCTGCCACTGTAGCAGCTGTGGTGACGTTACAGCAGCCTGCTGGAAATCATACCCACAATAAGAAGCTCTTTCACCTGAAGTATAATTCATAACCACAGACATTCACAGATGTATATGGTGAGCATATGGGTATTTATAGTTATACAGAGCTGACACTTGCTGAACTCACATTGTGGTCTAATACTACATATATTAATCATCGGGCGTTAGCCACAAAACAAGCCTGGCCATTGACACGTTTAGGAAAAGGACCAATAATTAGGTGCACACCAAGTAACTAATTTCAATGTCATCATTAAACAATGATGAAAAGAAACATTATCATCCTACTCACCCTGCTAATTTTTGCTAGTACTGGCTTCACAGATAGAACACAGAAGTTGTTTCCAAAAAGTGGTTCCCTGTCGTTTGGGCTTGTGAAACCCTAAAATTTTGCATTATGGTCTCATGCACTGACTTGTTGTTGAGTCAATGACTTATTTTCTAGATGACACAAGTTCCTTTTAGGTCACAAACAGGTGAAAACATGCACTATTTCACAAAACAGTTGAGGGAAAGACAGAAAATGTAACATGCTGTCGGTTACTGAAGTTACCAGCTATGAATTAACCCAGAAACCCAAACTCCACTAAAATCCAATCCAAGAAATACAGGACAGTAGATACGTTAATCATTTTTATTAACTATCATTAAATAGGTTTCACTAATGTAAAATATTGTAGTGCGGTGGTTGTGATGTGCTCCTTGTCCTTTCAATTGAACATTCTGTTACTACTGTTGACTGCAGTTACAGTATTTTTGTATTTGGAAACATGACTAAACGAAAAGGTTTTATCTTCCAAACGCATTCAACACCTCTAAAGGAGGCATATAATGTTAAAATCAGATTTTCTCAATTCATTATCTTTGTCAAAATAGTCACAGTAACAAGACAGAAATAAGTCTCTCTGCAATATCTAGACAGCAGTACTTCTATTGGTCAAGTTTATCTAAAGCTTTGCTCTTTTGTGTTGACTTCTTGGGTAAAATGACAAAAAACACAAATGTATGACAGAGTCTGAAGCCATAACTTTACAGAAGCATGCACAAAGAGCAACTACAAACTTATTTCTAATATTATTATATTTCATTACTAACATATTTGTTTTCTAAATCAATCAAACAATCAATACATATTTTTAGTGACACCTAGGGCTGTGCGATATGACCAAAATCTCATATCCCGATATAAGACATCTATCGTCCCGATAACGATATAAATCACAAAAATGTAACATTTTCTGTAAATTCTTATTTTTTTTTAGCACCTGGCGTCTCTTTTTTGCTTCTCATCCGTAAATACTCTGCATACTCTTTCACGTGATTCAGTTTATTTTGAAAAGTCTCAACAGGATCTTGAGCTTTATTGTGAAAGGTTTATATGGAACATAAACAAGCGGACACGAGATGGTGTTACCGTCGTTGTTGCTAAACACAGCGCATAAAAACAGGCGCTTGTCCGTCCGTAGTGTGGTTATATTAAATATAAGAGAAAGAGAGAAAGAAGAAATGAATATAGCCACTACAGTGACTGTCAAAAGGATGAAAAAAAATATTGCCGTAAACAGTTTATTTTGCAACACCACGAAACAAACGATAGCGTAAAATGAAACGATAGACGTTTTTATATCGTCATCCGATATATATCACTATATCGAACAGCCCTAGTGACATCCCTAATACAAAGTATCTTTAGTACAGTAAAGTACACCAGTAACTCTTTGGAGCAGTTATCAGATACATTGGTGGACCCCTAAGTGGCTCGCAAACCGTGGATTGGGAACCAATGTTTTAGATAACTTTGGTAAGAAAAGTGTTATGTTGTCATAAAGCACATTTGAGAGCGTGCGGGCTAATAAAGAATCAGTTGTGCAGATTTTATGATTCTGCAGGCTGACAATAAATTCAGCACTATGACAACGGTCCTGAATTTAAATCAACCAATGAAATTCTGGTTGGATATTGGTGACATAAAAACCACAATGTGAATGCAGCATCTTGTCAGAGAAATATTTTTGAATGTTACGCCTGAAAGCAAAAAGCATGCAAGAGGAAATGCGCACTCCAGATGAGCAGACACAAAACACCAATGCTACAAAGAAACTACAAAGAAACACGCATACTAACAGACAAAAAACAAAGCAAAAAACAAGGCCTCGCTACTCTGGTTAACTACAAGAGGTTAGAAAAACATAAGCAACACTTTACAAATGAGAGAAGCGCATTCTGTGGAAACATCAGAAATAGGGAAAAGAAATATTGAGTACCATAGAACACACATTAAAAGTGTATGTGTTAATAAATTTGAGCAGACATGCCTTTTATATACTTTAAATCTCCTTTAGATGTCCTTGAGCAAGGCACTGCACCACTACCAGCCTTTAGAGCTGCAGCTCCATTGCTGAACCTGATATATCTTCCTCTATATTAAAGCCTTTCTTGAAGTAAGTCTTACGACTTGGCAGGTATCTTGGCAGTCATTTTGAAGCACTTTACTGACACATAAAAACTGCATGTCCAGTTAAATCTGATTTTAAAAGGAGAAAATACTAGAAAAGTTAGCCGACTTTCCCCAAAATATGCTTTTCCCCCCTGAAAGCTACCCTTCTGTCACAATTCTTCAATACATCTCAACTAGACATTTGCTGAGTAACATGCCTCTCCACTGTAGTGTCCCTCCCTGTGTTTATACCTCTGTGTGCCAATCTGTGTGTTTTATGCATATATGAGAAACAACAACAACAATAGCGCTAACGACTCTAATCACTATGACAACTACAACACCAGCTCGTGAGGCAAAAGCTGAAGCTGGAAAAAGAAGATAAAGATGGGCAGTAACAGACGGGTGGACTAGAAGAGATGGATCAACAATGTGAAATAACAAATATACAAGTTGGACATCGAGCAGCCGAGAGATTCAGAGCGCTGAAAAAGGACAAAAGTAGGACAAGGACTCATCCTTCAGAGTTTAAGAATGAGCAAGATGGAGAGAAAAAATTAAATTATATTTTAAATAAAGCATGACGTTAAAAATTGACAGACTGAAAATAAATGGGCCAACAGCTGAAGAGATGGAGAGGCTGAAACAAAGAGAGACTAAAGGTGTACTACCAGATTAGATCTTGCTGTATAGTAGAGCTCCTCAACACAGTCCAGATAGGGCTCAGAATCACACTGGTCAGCAAGACAGAGCGAGAGAGACCTCAGTTAATACATTAACCTGTCCTGGACTAATGGTGGGGAACAGGTAGGAATGGTGATATGGAGGGAAGGGATGACTTGTGAAAAATGAGTTTGGGTTAAAGCTGTGTCCACACTGGAAATGATTCGCTCGTCGCACATCGCTTTCAAGCTGGTGGCTCATCGCTTTTAGACATTCCAGGTTCCGGTTGTCTAAGTTACTCTCTATAGTTTACTACCAGGTCATATGTCGGTCAAGGGTATTCTTCAGTCACTTGCCTGGAAGTTGGGAACAGTTTATCTTGTGTCCCGCCCACTTCAACTCAGCAAGAGTTAAGTTGTCTTTATTTGCGTCAAGTCGCCAAATGTCATTCTATTTCTATGGGTCACTATGAATCACTTCCAGTGTGTACGTAGCTTAAGGCCATTTTTATTTAGTTTTTAATAGGTGCTTGACTTGGCAAGAAAAGGATAGAGTATATTTGAATAATAATCTCAAGAGAGGAGGAGACAGATGTGAGTTTAAAACATAGATGGAGGTTTGGAATGGAGAGAAAATAATAAACTGTGCTACAACAGCATATATGTGAGCCTACAAAATATAAAGTTAATAAGGGTATAATAAGGGTACTTTTCATAACATTCTACATACAAATTAAACAACTAATGGTAGCCAGCTGTATTCTGGGTAGTATTTCCACACATGCATTTCTCACTCATCATGGGTATGGATGTCCTGGTATGTTTAGGCTATTAACATTTTCTTTGAATCATGCTGCTAAAGTGTAATTTAAATGAGTTCTTCCAATTTTGACAAGAAAAATGGTCAAATATTCAGCCAGAAGACGGTTGATGGATACCAAAAGGTCTGACTTGCTAAGGGACATTTATCCAAATATTAGTGGGTGTGTATGTATACTTTAGAACCTGTGTGGATTAAAGAAATCCAAAAATATTTCAAACTTGTGCACTCAATCCTTGCTTTGTTAAGTTATTAAAGACATATGCTGTACAATAATTTCATCCTGGAAAGAGAACCGTTCATGTTAAAAGCCAGAATTTACCAAGTTATTCAAGCCCATGATGAGTGTCCGTAAACTTGTGATCAGCGTTTTAGAGGTACTTTCTGTTACTATGGGTCTGTTTGATTTTTGGCCACTATTGCAAAAAAAAGAGAGAAAAAAAAATACTTGCACAGAGTCTGTTTTGATCAAAATATTATAATATGAATGCTAAAACAGCATGGCAGTCCTCATTGGATGGATCTTGGAGTTACAAGCTAAAAGCTAAAATCTACACATGTCACAAGACAAATGTAATGCAAGCTGCCAGAGTTCCCTTGAAAAGAGAGTAGAAATTTAATGGACAAATGAATGATTGTTGATAAATGATACAGATCATATGAGGTTAATATGATAGCATTAATCTAAATTTATAGATCAAAAGATAAAGAGACGACAAAATAAAGGTTTGGTTAGATTTTTTGGTGAACTATCAAAGACAACTTTAAGAGGGTGGGGACAGTGGAAGACGTGCAAAGAAAGGACAAAAGGTGAAAAGGAAGTCGGGGAGCAACATATACTGGGAAAAAATATCAAGAAATCATAGCTCAGCCAAAGATTTTTTTAAAGAACCTATGCTAACTTTTTGACCAAAACTGAGCATAATCTGACCAAGATAAATTACAAATTTTATGCAAATGAAAGCCAAGAACACGACTTTTATTCTACTGAGTTCTGTCCAACCAGTAGCGAAAGAAAGCTACTACTGACAAATCATACCTGTGTTTGTCAAACAGCAATAACAATAGGTCTACAGTTACAACTTCATTAAAATGAATCCATAGAGCTGTTTATCCAGCTGGGTTGTGTATTTTAAGCTACTGCAATAACACTGTTCAGCCACAGCCTTCAGGGTTTGGTGAATCCCAAAACATTCCAGATCAAATTGGACTTTTAATCCCTCCAGCAAGCACAAGATCCACCAGGGACTACTCTCTTTATGATATATTCACAACAGCCTGCTGGTTACTGTAAATCTGATTTTATATGCAACTGGGCATTAGATTTCTGCCAATTCTGTTGTTATACCCATATAATAATTAGCGAAACATGCCATTCCTAAACCTTAGAATATTTAACTAGGATTGGTTCAACACAGACAGAGAAAAACATAGATTGGTGGAGGTGCCATGTGTGATTAGGTGAGGGACAGCCAAGTTGGTACTGGTTAATTAACAACCACACAAATCTCATCTCATTCGCACACATACAAACATAATCTGATCAACTCACCGGTTCATGATGAGGTTGTGTCTCCTTTTCCAAAAGACTATCAAACTTCACTTGATCGACTGAGAGAGGCAAAATAAGAGAGAGGGGAGGATGGGAATATCATGAGGTAGGGAGATATATATACTGAGTAAGATTATTGAAGAAGGAGGAAAAAGATACTAAAGACATTGTATTTATTCACATTGACCTTTTGTAGCAACTCACATTTCATCTCGGACAGTGTTTTTCCTTCTCTGGTGCTCCTGCTGGTGGAGCGGATACGATAAGGAACCGGGGACTATCAGGAAATAAAAAGAAGAGCAGACAGTGTCAAAGCTGCTCTGGACACTCGGTGTAGTGGTTTGCACTAGATTTGGAAAGATCACAATAGGTTTAAGAACAAAAACATAATCCCACTGCTATTTCCTGTGGGTGGGATTTGATGACACAGCAAAGACAGAGAGTCTCACACACACACACACACACACACACACACACACTGCAAGAACCAAAACAAACAACAGCAACACAGTCAGAGGAAAAACATTCATCCACCCTTTTGGTTCCAAACACTGGATACCTGTAAGCTGTAAAGTCCTCTTTACATTGGAAGCTTTATAACAGAGAGATTGTCACACAGTATCTCATCATCATCATCTGATGATCTACATTCTTAATACAAGCGGTAAAACAGGGTTTAAATGCTGAAATGGAAAACGGTACTTAGTTATTTTATATGTCATGAGTGCAGCTGGCCATTCTTATTTTGAACCACAGTTATTGTTAATTTAAAATAAAATCCAAACTCCATCCCACAGAAATCTAATGACACAGCAACCTCAGTGCATGCTTATGAAGCACTGGAAGACAAACCAAGACTACAAAAGACCATGCATCAATCAAAGCAACATTTAGAACTCGGCTCCTCCAACAGACATTTTTGTTTGCTTGTTTGCAATTATTCTCATAGTCCATTCTCATTAGACACAAACCATGATTAATACCTGAAAGGTTAAAGACAGGTGAAGATGGCGTCCATAGCTATAACACTTTAGCAACCTACAGCCTTTTGGCCTTCCACAACACTACATTTTCTTTTGTCTAATATTTGAAACATCAACAGGTTGGAGGCTTTTTTTCCCCCCATGAGTTTGTGTAGGAATTTAACACTTAAAAACTAGGGGTGCAACGATATTCATATCGATATTGAACAGTTCGATACAGTGCTTTCGGTTCGGTACGCATATGTATCGAACAATACAACATTTGTAATTTATTTTATCAACTTTCCTTCTGATGATGCTGTCTGTGTGGAGCGCTCAGTGAATCTGCGTTCGACTACTCCGCCTAGGCTGCACTGTCGAGCGCAGATCCACTGAGCGCTCCACACAGACAGCATAGTCAGAAGGAAGAGCGCAGGGCAAGCTAGCGAGACAGAAGTTAAGCTCTCCTTGCAACATGGCAAATTGCACCTCTCCCACCCTCATTCAGATCTGGCGTTTGGAATTATTTTGGTTTTCATGTAACATATGACCCTGAAGGTAAGCGCGTCATGGACTAAAGTAAAACAGTATGTTGGATGTGCCACGCAATGCTCAATTACATGGGTGGGAGCTAGTGTGTTAGCGCAGTTAGCTCGTTAACGTGTTGGCTGTCTAGCCCCACGCAGGATAGCTCGTTAACGGAGATTTGCGGTGTTGTGGCGTTAACGTCATTTCAACGAGATTAACGCTGACATCACTAGTGGGAACACAACGAATATGACTGCACATTTACGCCAACATCATCCTAGTGCAAAGACAAGTGGAAGCAGACAAAAACAACAAGCATGCATGCTACAAACTTTACCCGAGTCATTTAGACAGCGTTAGCACATGATTCTCCTTATGGGGACCTGATATGTTTAATATTGTGGCGAGCTCAGACAATGAGGAGACGGAGGTATCATTTGGTCTTGCTTCCCGTGAGCTAGCACAGCCGTTTATTGACATCTGCAGAAGAACACTGCCGCTAGCTAACTGCTCAGCGCGGCAACCGCACAGCAACAACAACACACAGAGCGCCCTCTGCCCCCTGAAGGACACACCTTCGCAGCGAGAAGGCGTCACCCGTCACTATGGCAACATAAACAAAACATAACTGTACAAACAGAACCCCGAACAGCCCTGACCCGCTACATAGCCCCCACCTAAGGGGTCAGTCGTCCCCGACGACCCCATTACCCCACACAAAGTCCTGCAAATGTCCAGGTGCCTTCTTTTGGCGCACCGGCCGGTCACGACCGGCGGGGGAAAAGTCACTCGGGTCAGAACATGGGGTGCCACCATCATCCCACTTCTGACACCAATGTGGCGAGCTCAGACAAGGAGGAGACGGAGGTGTCGTTTGGTCTTGCTTCCCGTGAGCTAGCCAGGGAGCACAGCCGTTTATTGACATCTGCAGAAGAACACTGCCGCTAGCTAACTGCTCAGCGCGGCAACCGCACAGCAACAACAACAACAACACACAGGGCGCCCTCTGACCCCGGAAGGACACACCGTCGCAGCGAGAGGGCGTCACCCGTCACTATGGCAACATAAACAAAACATAACTGTACAAACAGAACCCCGAACAGCCCTGACCCGCTACAATATGCTGCTGAGAATATAGCCCAGAAGAAGCGTATAGTATAGCTTTTATTTTGGAAAGAGCCATTTCTCTGTAATAAACTCTCTTTTCCAAAGATGAGTGATTCCTCAATCAGATACAGGTGTTACCGCGCCAGATCCGCGGCCCCGAACCGTAGTAAGGAAACCTCTGGCAGTTACTTGAAGGTTCCGTAACTGACTCGTAGCCGGCAACAGCTTACTATACAGGTCAACTCCGCTAGCAAAAAGATCGAAGGAGGCGTAGGAAACTGCTTCACCGAACTTTATTTCTTCTCTAAGGCACGAACACCGCGTACAGTGGGCTGAAACAGTTTACTCACAGCGAGCATCGCCGACACAACTCTGGCTGTCGAGGGAGTTATTATATTCCTTTTATTTATTTTCTTTTCGTCTCTTCTGTAGCTAACCGTTACTTTTTCCCCTTCTCCGCTCTCTCTCTTCACACACACACCAGGCAGTCCCGCTACACACATCCCGAATACATTTCCCATCAGGCTTCATCCTTAAAGGGCCATGCCTGTAACACAGGGCTTGCAAAATCGCTAGCCCGACGTCCCGGGGCTAGCGATTTTTCCAGTCGGGTTACCAAAATCTATCTCTGCCCTGCCCGTTGGGCTATTGTAGGAAGGAAAAATATATGTCAATGCTTTTGCATTCTTTCGGAAATGTAGCTGGGTAATTATGTCATTGGCATCGGTGAGCCACTGTCAATATGTGACATATTGAAATCGCGTTTGAATTTGCGCTTGTTTTTTGCTTTCACTTTGCAAATGTCCAGGTGCCTTCTTTTGGCGCACCGGCCGGTCACGACCGGCGGGGGAAAAGTCACTCGGGTCAGAACATGGGGTGCCACCATCATCCCACTTCTGACACCAATGTGGCGAGCTCAGACAACGAGGAGACGGAGGTGTCGTTTGGTCTTGCTTCCCGTGAGCTAGCCAGGGAGCACAGCCGTTTATTGACATCTGCAGAAGAACACTGCCGCTAGCTAACTGCTCAGCGCGGCAACCGCACAGCAACAACAACAACACACAGGGCGCCCTCTGACCCCGGAAGGACACACCGTCGCAGCGAGAGGGCGTCACCCGTCACTATGGCAACATAAACAAAACATAACTGTACAAACAGAACCCCGAACAGCCCTGACCCGCTACAATATGCTGCTGAGAATATAGCCCAGAAGAAGCGTATAGTATAGCTTTTATTTTGGAAAGAGCCATTTCTCTGTAATAAACTCTCTTTTCCAAAGATGAGTGATTCCTCAATCAGATTTATTTTTTTAATTACTTTTGTTTCAGCAACATTAAATTTAAAAACTGTACTTTTGAGTTAAAATATATATTTATAATTTTAATAAATGACAAATTAAAAAGGCATGAACATTTTTTTTGTATCGAAAAAATATCGAACCGTGACACCAAAGTATCGAACCGAACCGAACCGTGAATTTTGTGTATCGTTGCACCCCTATTAAAAACATAATTCTAGAGAGAGTGACAATGTGATATTTTTGAAGCCATCTTTATGAATTTAGGCATTTCTTTATCATCCCAGGTGCTACAGAACTGAAGTGAATGGAAAAGATCCTTAGTGATGCTATTTATGCCTTTTTTCCACTAGCAACCGCTCAAGTTGACTTTTAGGGCTTTCTGTTTGGTGGTAGTGCCGACTTGGCCGGGTTTCCAAGCAAGCCAAGTTGAGCTGAAAATGTGACGTCAAAACACTGCATGCCACTGATAGGCGAGGAAGTAACATCACTGGATGAGTCATGAGGGTGACTCCTGTGCAAGAATAATACCACTATTTTATTAGACATGGCAAATAAGGAAATGGGCTACAAACCAACCAACACTGGTCCAATGACAAGATCCAGATGTATTTGTGTTGTGTTGTATTTGTGTTGCACACATATGAGACATTAAAATGGTATAAAACTGTAATGGAAAACAACTGAAACTGTGTAGAGCAAAGTAGAGTCAAGTTGAGGTGCTAGTGAAAAACTGACCCGATTTCCTGCATTCCCCTTTGATTCTCACCGATGTCGCCAGTCGTTGTTGTTGGAAGGTTACTTTTATCTGCCTATAGTCACTATATGTCAGTCATAAATACTATAAACTTTATAGTTTGTTACATTTATGAAGCCATTTCTATTCTACCGCTGTTTTTTAAAGTTTTTTACTTAATTATTTTTTGTTTTTAATTGGGATCTGTGACATTTTTACCTTAATGTTTTATCTTATTCTATTTTAATGATCCACTGATTTATTCTACTTAATGTTTTGGCTGCTGTAATACAAGAGTTTCCCAAATTATTAGGAGAAATACAGTGGACCTTATCCTATTATGGCCTTTTATTTGTTCACAACTACACAGAGATGACGTAAAACCCAGTAAGTAATAAATCACTGGAATTTCCTTATAGCCAACCCTTATCTTTCTATTTTGTTCACACATGAGTGCTGTGCAGTTGTGGCTTAAATCATTAACTTCAACTGTGCTCTGAAAATGTTAAAGTTTAGGAGCAAAGCTGAATTTGTTTTTTTATCTCTAACAATCTCATTACTTAAAGCATTCAAGTAAAATGTGCATAAGATATTATAAGCAAATTTTAGAATAAGAATAATGACGCAATTTTGTGTGATGCAGTTGTATAAAGTCAGCTGATTTGAATGTCAACAGAAAGGTCTATGAAACCGCCACAGTAAGCCATCAAATGACTGTTTCACATACCAATGTCGACTTCCACGGCAACACCAGCAGAAACTGAACTGGAAATTTACTTTTTATTCATTCAGTTCTGTAGTCCTATTCCCCCCCTGCCCCCCCTCCGGAAAAAAAAAAAAAAACTACTGTCAGAAGAGTTTGTGTTAGAATGACATCAGTGCAGACACTGCAGGAACAGTAGTACCTTCCGACGGGCTGCAAAACGGGGTGCACGTCGAGCACCGGGACTTATGGGAAGAAAGTGACCCCTGTACTTAAACTAAGGATTCAGAGGATCAGGGATGGGGAATAGAAGACAGGAGAGGAAAATAAAATGTGGGGAGATACAAGCAGTGCTAAAAAGAAGAAGAGAAAAACAAAAGTGAACCAAAAACAGAAAATGAGAAATAAATCTGAGAGAAGCAAAAGAAGAAGTGGATAAAAAGGAATGAGTAAGAAAGGGAAAGACAGAGCAGAAAGATGACTCACATGTGACAAAGAAAGGAGGGAGTAAGCATGGAGAGAAAAAGCTGTGAATGACAAAGGAATTTAATGAAAGGACAAATGAGGAGACAGAAGGAAGTTGAGGAAGAAAAGAAGCATGATCGAGTAAAACACAATCACATTTATGCTCGGCCTGACAAAACTTTGGGTTTAACAGAAAATCCTGAAGGTCAAAGGTTACCTCAGGCTCAGGGTCGTCATCGTCAAAGTCGTTGAAGGTGCTGTGGTCGGGGTTGTTGGATTTATCCAGCAGCTCAATCGCTAACGTCCTGCTGAGAGGCTGGGAAACAAAAGGGTGCTGGAAGAGAAACAAGAGTTGGAATCAATCCAGGTGACATCACCAATGGCACATTTTTAAACCAAAAAAATAAAAAATAAATAAATAAACTGTACTGGGTAATATGTGATTCTTAAATAAGCAGAGCTGCAACTAATCCAGCAGCTCATTAGGGTGCTGACAAATTGATATGCCATTTAAATAACAGCCCTAACTGCTGTAGCACACAGTGATGAATGATGCTTACAAAGCAAACTGAAGTTTATGCTTTCCTTCCATTATTTAGATCTTGCTTCATGCATCATGTATCACGTTGCTCCAGCTTCTTTTATACACAGTACCTTTTAACATCACAGAATGCACCTAGTACACATGTGAACGCTTCATATATAATACATGACACCATGACCACTTAGAAGTTTTAAAAGATATTGAGGACTGATCGAATGAGGAAAAAAAATATTGCAAAAGGTTAATTTTTTAACAGTGGATTTTTTAGTAGACTTATTTTGGAAGTCTAATGCTGCTTGCTTGAGGTGTAATCACACATCCTGTTTGGGCATCTTGTTTTAAATTTGGCCAATTTCAACCTTAAAGTATGGCTCGTGGGCAGTGATGCAACACATTAAAGTGTAGCTTTACAAGTAACCTTTTCACTGTGTGTTTTGAGATACTGGTCGGAACTACATTGGGTTAAAACAGCAACCCTTTAACCTGAATTTCACTTTGAAGAAAACAACCAAGTTGCAGGCAACAAATCTGCACAAAAAACTGCATAGTGTGTGGTAGTACTGTGTGGTTGCTCTCACTCAGGCATGCGCCTTAAAAACTGAATACTGGGTCAATTTGACACAGTAGTTTATATATGCACATTTTAGGTTCATGACAAACCTGCAGAGCCCACATGCAGGTGGCCAGAATTGGATTTCCACAAAGCAACCAAAAAAAATAGCAGCAGAGCTGGAAGCTATCCATCAGACCGCCTCAGAAAGGAGATCTGCCAAATCTGAAATGGCTTTTGATATTTATAAACAGTGTTGAGCATTTTTGTCAGCATGGCTAGTTTCCTAACTTAACATAAAAGTTGACTGGGAAGCCCTATCATTTTTGTTTGTTTTACATCATGTAAATATGATTGGAGATGGACTGTAATGTCTGAAAGTTAAACTTTCCTCACCTGCAGCAGTTTCTCAGCTGTGGGCCTCTTTTTTGGGTTCTTGGTCAGAGCCAGTTTGACAAAATGGTGGAAGTTATTTGTCCTATTAGTTCAGCAGGGAGAGTAATGCAGAGAAAAAAGGAAAAAGGTTTAATGTTTTAGCCCTGTAAAATGATAAAAACTGGTCATTTAAACAGCTGGGTGTTACATCTATAGCAAATGTGAGCAAGACCAACATATATGCAAAAGCATGACAGTCTTACCACTTCATTTTATCTTTCAACTTAGGAGGCTGGAAATTACTCTTTGTCATTAAGAACAGAGCCCTGTTGGGAGAGAAGAAATACAAATGAGAAAAATCACCTTTAACAGTGTAGAAAGACATGCCTTCCTAGCATTCAGTAATAAAGCCAATTTGATACACAATATCTACTCCAAATGACTAAAGCCAGTGTGATATATGAATAGAATAAAGATTAAAATCTCCAGGACATAAATATAGCAACATTTTGTAAAGTAACCCTTTAGACTTGTCACACAAAAATTATCTAAACCTAATAACATTAATGTCTGTCAGTGGTTCTGACTTTTATTAAATACATGCAGAGATGAATGGTAAGAATTAAATCTTCCAAATAATATTGTAAACATTCTTTACTATCATTGCATCATCACAGCCTACACACACTCCTACCTCATTGGGTGCAGGTCGAACATGGGTGGCTGCAGTTCAGCCAGTTCTATTGCAGTGATACCCACAGCCCAGATATCACACAACTGGTTGTAACCCCCTTTCCTCTCCACCGCTGCTACCTCAGGAGCCATCCTATACAAGGAAACAAGACAGAAGGACTGTATGAAAACAAGAGGGAGGAATGATCAACTATCCAATTGGGTTACACAACTACACACAAGAACAGAATATGAACTTTGTACAGTATTTCCCAGCAGCAGCACAGAAAGTTCCCAACCTCAAATGCAGCTCTATGATTTCTCTACAACTAACAAGTACTATTTATTTCTGGGTTTTGTTCTTTTGCATTAAAGAACAGCTAATATAATAAAGAAGAGAAACACATTAGTTGACAAATTCCTATGTGTAAAACATTGGCCCATTAGCAGCAAGCATTGTATTGAACTGCCATCAATTCCAATGGATTAAAGCACTCTAACAGAACAGGAAGAGTAAATGTATCCAACAAATCAGTGAGTGGATCAGCCAGAACTTCCTTCAGCTCACCGATGAAAAGGCTCAAGTAATTGTTTTTGGCTCCAGAAATGCAAGGTTAGAAGTCTTTCAGGTCAATTTTGTACCTTATTTTAATCATTAATTTTTATTTTGATAATTGCAATCTTTTTTCCATTAATCTTTTATAATTTTAATGCATTTGTCTCATATTTTCCTCAGTAAAGCACTCTGTATTGCTAAATTGCTTCTGTATGAAAAGTGCTTGCCTTGCCCTGTCCTGCTGGGTTTTATTTTTATTGTTCTACCTGCGTACCCCTATGCAACGTCAGTGAAGCTTTTGGTTAAATATAAACAACTTACCAGTAAGGTGTTCCAATGAATGACTTCCTCTTTGCTAGGGTCGCTGTGATCTGGGCTGATACGCCAAAGTCAGCTAAGGAATAATGAAGAAGAAAAAAACAAAAAGGAGAGGAAAAAGTGGATAAAGGGAAATAGAATTAGAGGAATGTAATGAAAAGGAAGAATGTAAAGAAATAAATACAAAGTGAAAGAGGAACAGCAGAGAGGCCAAGAAAAAAAGAAAGAAAAAAAAAACAAGTCAGCAAATGAGGCCATTCAGATTCAGTCTGTTGAAGCAGAAGGTAATTGCAGGCCTTGCGTGTTTCTCTCACCTAGTTTCACATAGCCATTGTCTGTCAGGAGGATGTTGGCTCCCTGTAGGGGAAGGAAAGATAAAAACAACAAAAACAAAATATACTGAGCTTTAGGATAAAACACACAATTTTACACTTCAACTAAATTTTAAATAATAATACTAATTATAATAAGTATTACTAAGTATAATCTGAAAGGCAAAACAGTAACAAAATGCTTTGTCATTGATTTAGCTGGTAGTGGGGAATGACTATTCATTTTTCCTATAACAAACACATGCTTAATATATGTGGTTGTGCACCAACAACAGGTTTCCCAAGCATTTATTAAGCTTAGTCCCAGTGTAAAAGAATAATAATAATAATGATAATAATAATGCAAAAAACAGCCTTACTGAACCAAATGAATGACCCTAATTAACTAAAAATGAGCCTAATAGCTGAAGTAGATTGCTATGTTACTCACAAAGTGTAAATGTAGAGCCAATATGTAGATTTTCAGAAATCAGATTTAACAATTAATCATGACTATAACTTTATTTATGAACAAATCACTGCCTTTTTCTCCAAACTCACCTTAATGTCTCTGTGCATTTTGCCTTTATTGTGCAGGTAGTATAAACCCTGCAAATAGAATTACACAGCAAATGACGTTACCGTTACTATTACTCATAAAATAAGACAACAATAACATGATAAAGATGATGAAATCTTAAATCTTAATCTGGCACACATTATCAGTACTGTAGACACTACCTGTAGGGTCTCCCGTGACATGTAAGCTATCTGTGATTCTGACAAAGGCCCGGTTACTGGAATATTAGATAAAAAAAAAAGACAGAAGGCATGAGGGGGAAAAAGAGACTATCAAAGATCACAGTAAAAATGAAATGGTTTGAATCATTGTGCCTGGGTGTCCTTACCATGATAGATATCTTGCAGAGAACCACCTCCACAGTACTCCATGCTGATCCATAACTTATCTCTTCTGCACACACACAAAGAGAACTCTGTCTAAGTGCATGTTTACATTTACTCACAAGGTATGAGCCCTTCGCCTCCTTCGATCTATCTTACACCAGCTTGTGTTTTTCCTCTCTGACACTCATACTTTTTTCGAATAAAAATACGAGTCACTTAAATATCAATTAAATGCACTCTAATAATAACCATAAGAAAATACTGCACTCCACATCTGGCACACACACACTCTCTTACCGGAGATAACTGCCAAAATAGGCAACGATGTTGGAGTGTTTACAGTCCTTCATCATTATAATCTCCTGCTGCACGACTGCAAAGTCCTCACCTTCAATAAAAACACACACAATATTATTATAGTGATCATTTAGTATGCATCTTGGCATTGTTATGACTTACAGAATAACACAAAGCACGAAGAAGGCTGGGTTTGTTTATTATTTTCTGTTTCTGACAGACTGTTCTTGCACTTGTGTCTGAACCACTAAGAAGAGCATAAACTGAAGCAAAGCAGTTCATCAGTCCAAAATCATAAATTGTACAGTAATTAAACAAGTAAGTAAACAGTATTTCTTTATATAGGACTTTCTGCAGATTGAATTCATGACATGCTATAAAAAACAAAACAATACATAGCATACACATTGGTAGGATATAGTTTAACAGCTGTCCTGTAATGTCTAGCAGTGTCCCCCAAACAATATTTTTTGGGCTTGATATTGTTAGTGACAAATCAGCTGTCATGAATTCAAAGTTACAGATGCACCAACTGATCAGATGGGGACCAGTTTTCAGGATTCCTAGCCTGGACTGGTAACCAGCTGCTCAACATCGTGTATGTCCAATTATGAGCCAGTTCCTTTCATGCATGTGCAAAATGTGCAAACTGACACTGGCAAATATTGCACACTCATATGAGCAGCCACACATTGGTAGTGTCTGCCTGTGGCTGTTAGCGACTTCTTCGCTGCGAGTGAGGGTGATGCAAAGTTCGCCAAACTAGATCATCAGTGAACTGGCATGAAAACTTAAATGAAGTATCGTCACAGAGCTGAAGATGATTAATTAAACTGAAGAAGAAAAACAAAGATAACAAAAGGAAAGTGGCCAAAGCTACGTGGCGTGCAGATGGAACCACAAAGCATGTAGCTTCAATATGAGCCTCGGTATGAGCAGTGGAAGAAAAAGAGAAAAGGGTTGCTCCCCTGTTATCTGGTGAAGGATGTAAGTTAAACAAGTTAAATGATGCAAGAAACTTACATTTGTGTTTTTATAGAAATCTGTTACACCTGCTTTTGTTTGGAAAGGTAAATTATGTGTACATTAACTCGTTTATTTTTTCTATTATTTACTTTCAGAGATGTTTAACAGTGAAGATCGTGTAACTTGTGCAGTTTAGGGGAACTGTAAAGTCTGATAACTGATTTAGTTATAAAAATACAATTCTGCATTGAAGAAAAGTTTATTTTTACCTTGTATTTGGTGTGATTTGAAATTTGGAATTTTCAAAAATTGGCATTAGCAAGTAAAAAACAACAAATAAATAAAAACAAATACAACATCAGGCCAAATAAAATTCCATTGCTTCTAAGATTGAACTCTAGATCTCCTGGCTTGATCTCCTCTCTCTAAGGAGGGAGAGAGAGTTGCACCTTTGTTGCTAGGTGGTTATGAAAAGCCTCTAAGTCTAGCCTCACTGTCGCTTGGGCAGTAAAAGTAAAGTAAAGTAAAGTGAACTAAAGTGTCATCATCGCTACTTAAAGAGGGAGGGTCGACTCAAGCAAAAGCACAGATGACATCTATTACCACAAAAAAAGAAAGAAAGAATATTTTAATGTCAAAAATGACAAAAACTCACTATCTACCCAAAGAAAGGGCATCTGAACAGCTGACTGTTTGGATTATTCAAATATTTTACTTACTAAATGAAATGCACGATTTAAACAAGAAAAAGACAAGGAAATTAACCTGTATGAGGGAAAGGACATAGTTAAGGGGGGGGGGGGAAAGCACAAGTATCAGTGAGTGCTGGGTAAGAGGGCATCGTATGGAAAAGAGGTTTGTAATGAAGAACTTCACAGACTAAAATAGAAAGGAAAATGACTTACGAGCGAAAGAGAGAGATATACGCACACTAAATACAAACTGGACAGCAACAAAAAGGGGCAGAAAAGGAAATAGACAAAGATGAAGAGCAAGATATAGGAATGGAAAGACAAGGAGTAAGATAAAGCAAAAATAGGGGATATAAAGAAATAGACACGAAGATAAGAACTATTATTTAGCAAGAAAAAGTGGGGTAAAGGATTTGAAAGAGAGCATAAGTAGGACAACACCTAATGATGCTCCAGGTGACTAACTCGTCATTTAAACGAGAGAAAAGAAGAAAGTATGCTATTTGATTAAATCTGGGACTCTCCACCATTTGACCTTAGAACTGAAGAAGCTTCTCGGATGAGAGGTGAAACGTCTTCAAGCAACTTAAAGAAGTCCAGACGCTTTTCTTTCCAAGCTCCTTAGACTATGATGACCTGGATGACTGAGAACCTTCACAGACATATACTATTTGACTTTTTCTGTCTTTTTAAAAAAAGAAAAGAAAAAAAAGACAGAAATGCAGAGGGTGTCCTAACATTTCTGAACCAGTACGTGTCATTGTATGTTTAATAATATAATAATAACATGTTTAACCAACTGGTATTTCCGGTGCCAACTAGCAAGGGTGTCAAGTTTTAAACGTCTAGTCAGCTGGTTGTGCACATCCCTAGATTCAGCAAGAAAAAAAAAGTAGAAAGAGGAATTCAAAAACATGAGGAGTAGGATACAGCGAGAAAAAAAGAAGGGAGATAAAGTAAGAGAGACAAAGATGAGGTAACTCACCGGGTTCCAGTTTGATGACTTTGATAGCAGCCAGCTCTCCTGTGTTTACATTACGAGCCTAAAGTATGACAAGAAGGAAAGTGAGTCATTGTAGGCTTGAACATGAACAGCAGTCATTAAGCAAAGTTGTTTAAGCAACATCAAGGTACAACGTGACAGAACTGGAGAGCAGATAGAGAGAAACCCTAACTGTTTTCACTGCACTTCAAAGCACAAGAAAGACAAAACTGTAATGTTCATTAGATGAGTTTCAATCAGCTGAGAGGAAGCTGATAGAAACACCGAATCCACAAAAATGCCACCATCAAATACTGAAGGTAAATATAATTGGTGCCTTTTTGTCATGAGTGCTTGTGTCGTACTTTTTCAAAATCAGTTGTTTGTAGCCAGTATAGCAAATAAAAAATGTTCTGACATAACTCATTCGCAACCCTTTAAACCACAAACAGGATGGGGGAGGAATGTGTGGACTTGTTTTTCCTAAATTCCTGAAAAGCTGGCATAAGTCAGAAAAGAGGGGTACGACAGTACAGAGGCAGATTTTCTATAAATAGCGGACTGTTGTTTACATTTAGCAGGAGTGCTGATGGGGTCAGAGAGGAATTACATATGAAATATACATGAGGAAAAAGATTCTTTTTCTTTTGGGTGAGACATGAATTGCGTGCTTCACTCAGGGCAAGAAAATGCCCAGTGGCCTGTGTGTGACATAGAAGCAGCACTGTATGTGTGAGAGAATGGGGAAAAGAGTCCAGCACATTCCACATGGGAAGGAAAAATGAGCTTCAATACTATGAACAACTAGGAGTATGGTGCCATTGATCTAATACATCGGCTTTTGGAATATTATTGAGTCTTAATGCTTGGTGGGGGGACATCAACATCACCATGACATCAACATCTCCGTTCATTCTGATTCTTGACACAAGTTCATATTAATTTAACATTAGGGCGAGATGCATTTACATTCCTTAGCACACAAAATAATGACACAAGCACAAACATGTCTGAGAGCGAGAGCAGGGTGACAGCCTCCCAGAATGATGCCAAAGGAAACAGGAGCTACTTAAGTAGTATGTAAGTCGTTTGGCTTCAAACAGACCTTCAACATAAAACAGTGCTGTGCAAAATATGCAAGAAAAGAAAAAAAAAAAGAAAAGCTTAAGGGTGGAAACATCGAACTTGTTTCAGTACTTGAGCAAAAACACAGTGTAGAGTACATCCAAGCTATGGATGCGAGGATGTGTTATGAGCAGCTGTTGATGTGAGGCCCAAACGTAAGCTCGCTATGAATAACGAGTTCATATGATGCCAATCCAAACCCCGGAAACAGCTGGTTAAAAGCTCAACCCAGGATGCAAAATCTCAAATAGCAAATATTTTTTAATTTAAATGGATTATGAGACAATATTATGCAAGATCCTGAAGAGCTACAACGTTAACTTACTTTATTCATTGTTAAACTAAATTTATAAGCAGCTATGATATGCTTTTACTTACATTTCCAGATTTGTGTTCACATTTGACTTATGCTGTAGTACTGATATTGCACTATAATGGTGCTGCTGGCACTCTGTGGCCACAGATTCGCACTTTGAATCGGGCAGTCTGTCATCACTGACAGCAGCTCGTTGGAAAAATGATGATAAATGTCCTTCACTTGTTTGCACTAATAAATGATGCTCCCTGCAATCACAGATAAAACATTATTAAGTATGTTTTTCTCTTTATTGTCCTAAATGGTCACTTTGCGGGGAAGCTAGAGTAAAATAAGTGTCCATTTTAACATAAAAAAACCCCTTTAAAAATAAAAATAAAATAAGTATCAAAATGAGAATAATTTAAAATGCAATGTTCTTTTTACTGGCTGTGATATCACAGCAGGTATTGTTTTACCATGGCAGTCCATCTGTCTGTGGCAAAACAAGATCTTGAGGACACCTACACAAGAACTACCACAAACGCAGAGTACAGCCAGACAGAAACATAAGGGAGGGACTCGCCACTTAAAAAAAAAAAAAAAAAAATTCTGAAATTCTGACACATGACCCGACCATACTAGCAAAAGCCAACACACACACGATGATTTAAACAACCAAACTATGAAGTTGCAGTTGTGTTGTTGCACTGACACAAGCACATGTGTAGCAGAATAAATTAGTGCTGCCACAACCGCTTGGATGCTTTACTAAGAAGAACGCCAAAAGGTCAAGACTTGTTAGGCAGGAATCTGGAACATCAAGACTCAGTCACAAAACTTTACAGGTGTGTAGCTGCACTATAATGAAACCACAAGGGTGTGTCCCCAGAATTCATTGGCACTGCACTTGGTTTAATTCCATCACCACCAGGATACTGTGTGTCAGATGCTGTGAAGCATAAGGTGCTGACAGAACTGAGCAGTGAAAACAAAACAAAGTGGCACAAACAATGACTCAAACTTTACCGAGATCACTTCAGTAGTGTGCACTGTGGTCACACAATAGTGATGGCTTAATAAATTTAAGGGGTAACCACAGGAAAAAACAGTGTTAATGCCAAAACACAGACACATGAATTTTATTTTTATCCAACTATAGGATTTAAAAAAATAAAAAATAAAATTCAAGTGAAGGAGGGGAACCAAGACCGATCCACATCAAAACAAAGCGGGGGGAGGGTGGGAGAGACAAAGAGAAGCAAAGAGAGGAGGAGATGGATGCAGAGTGGAGAGCAGAGACAGAGCGTCTTCAGACAGACCAGAGATGACTCATGGTCGCTCGGTGCCTCTGTTGGTGGCAAAAACACGGCCAGACTCAATTTTAGAGGCTTGTTGCTGGGACTGACTGATGGGTATTCCATCTTTCTGCAGCCAAGGGCCTGAAGGTTTGATCATTTGTTGAAAAACCAAAGTTTAGGCAGGAAAATTAGTGAAAACCTCTTTCTTCCTGAAATATTACAGTGGCCACAACACAGAAGCACACTGTGGTTCTAAATTTTACAAAGTAAAAGATGTCAGTGTTGGAATAAAACATCTAACAAATTCTCATAAAAGCATACACATAGTTTTGGTGGCAGACTGTGGCTCAAGCGGTTTCCCCCTCCTTTCATGATTCAGGATATCAGCTGCTCAGTTCGGGGCCTCTTTTCGTGATGAATAATTGTATTTATTCAGTGAGTGGGGTAAGTCAAGGGTGGAGGCAGGCCAGTTCATCACCCAGACATTTTCTTTTTGCTTTGGGCATTGCTGTTGTAATACAAAAAGAATGTGGTGTAGCACTGTCTTGCTGAAATAGGCAAGACATTCCCTTGTAATTATGTAGCCTGAATTGCAAGAAATGTTGCTCCAATATCTGTATACAGATACAGTGTTGCAGTTGTGCTAAACCGATGTGCCACACTAACACACACACAATGATTTTAGAACTTTACTCAATCTATCCTAAATGATCTTCAGCCCAGACAGGCATCTCCAGATCTTGGTTACATGTCTACATGTCTCTTTCCTGTAAACTGTACTGTATGGTACAGTTTAACCTTGCATAACCTTCCATATTAGCACTTCAGATCCCCATCCCCTCCTGTCTCCGTAAACTTGTTGCAGTTATGATCTTATACTCAGTTACCATCTCATCTTCACTTTGTCTAATTTCTTCAAACTTTGAGGGTGAAAAAACATCCATTAAAAACTAACACACTTCCATGTAAGAGTGATCCAGTATAAGCAGCTCCTTCTGCTAAAGGCCACTGAGCAGCTCCACTGCAAAAGCGCTGGAGTTAATGCCTGGCCCGGGGCAACAATTACAATAGTAGTTAGCCATTTACTTCCTTTGACAAGATTTCTCCAAGCGATTTCAGCTGTCCTTCCAATTACCACCACGCTTCACTGAACTTTAAGATAACCAGTGCATTAAGTAATGTCAAGTTCATGACTTAAGAGTTTCTGCTTTTAGTTTGCTCATTAACATTAATTACTCAACTTACATCTTAACTCTCCCTTAAGATTGTTACTTTTTTAAAAGACAAACATGATCTTTTCCTCTGCTGGTTAAGCGATGAAGCTTGAACCATTTTAAACATACTGGAAAAACATAAAAAGCTTACACAATTTTTAAACAATTACTCTTGGATTTAACTTTACCAACTTGCTGATTAGTCTGCAAGTTAAGTTTATAAAGATGGTGTTCCATAAGTAACATATTTTGGCTCCATAGCTTTTTTACTCAAAGTTTAGTCCAATTCACGACGTCATTGAGCCATTACAAACACATGGCCCCAGGCAGCGGGGACAGGTGAGGTGAAAGCCAAATGCAGTTGAGTGCGCTTAATTTGTACACCTGTTTTTTAACGAAATACCCACTCATTCAAGTAGAACACCCATAAGCGCTGAGACACACAAAAAGAATCACCCAGAACTTCAACTCCACTTCAATCGTTCTTTCTTTTTAAGCACTCAAAGTTGTACCATGTATGCATGCTGCAAATTATCAGTATAATTCACATCACTGGCATCAACATTTAGTGTCAGCCTGTGAAGTTGCATACCACGCACCTCACACACCGCTGTAAGACCGACCCACCCAAACGTCTGCATAAATATGTACACTATGTGTATGCAGCAACAGTGTTAGTGGAGTCATAGAAAAAGTACATTTATTCATAACACAAGCAACGATCGTCAAAACAGACATAAAAATTCCTTCCAGGAGTTTGGCATTTAGCCCGAGCCAGGATTAAGAACTCAATATCATCACATCTTGAAATAGGATTTGATGCTTTTGCTATTACGGTGCCAGGACTTACTGAACAGCTTCAGCAAAAGCGCTGTACTCTGGCACAAGTATAATCAACAAGATGATCCAAACAACACTGAGAGATCCAAGGCCTTCCTAGTCCTTAGTAAAGAGGGGCCTATAAATTTCAGTGACATATTACTGCTGAAGAGCGTAAAATTACCCCTGCTGTATTTAAAACAATTGGTGTAGGTGGCAGTCAGCACAAATAGAACCCAATCCAAACAGACATTTCCGTTAAAGATGAGGCAAATTCACAGAGTCCATTGCATCTGAAAACTTGAGCTTGTTGCCAGGAATACAAATCTGTATTACTCCTCAAGCCATCAAAAAGGCATTTAACCAAGTGTGGTAAAATAGCGCTTTGTGTTTCTTTCTGTGTCATAGTTAAGCAAAGAGACTAGGAGCCACATATTTGGAAGTCCAATGTAACTAGAAAAATTTGCATTTCCTGCGAAAATGCAGTGTGGATGCTTAAAGCTGAAGCTGTATGCAAAAAGTAGCTGAAAAA